>NC_134353.1:335918154-336218154 GCF_048569485.1 Anomaloglossus baeobatrachus
CCTTATGCGTGGTTACATCCGGCCGATGAAGTCTAGCAGTGAACAAGGCTAACGCTGCTCCATTTGCATCTCTTCCGGGCTGTAATTGAGAAGCACAAACACAGTCATTATGATACGCTAAGGGAAGAAATGTATAGCCCTACATTTTACAGAGAAAATCCAATTAGCAATCTATAGCAATACACTGACCAGAAATAAGGAAGATACCAGTATTTGTAAGAAATCGGGCACATTTGTAAAAAGTAAAAAAAAAAAAAAAAAGATGCTTTTATGTATTCCAAGACCAAATGTTCAGTGGAGGCAAAAAATATATATCATACTTATGTTCACACTTTAGTTTGGCCTGATTTCCCTTACAAAATTATATTAAAGTTCACTCTCCCATGACTTTACAACCTGGCAATTAAACGTCACCTTTTCAGTATCATCAGTATCTCGTAGTAAATAAAATGATACATTTTGTCTAATCTGACTGCATATTACAAAAGGCCACATATTGCATCTGACCATGTGCAGAAACACACAGTAGACATGCTCAGATACGAGTGTGGTTTCTAGAGCTTGGTTCCAGTTTTCGGCAATGTTTAGCAACGACACATGGACCCCAAATTTAGCAATATAATAAAGAGTTCTGGCGGAGGGTGGATTGAACCAGTACTTTAACCCCTTCACCCCCGGCCACTAAAACACCCTAATGACCGGGCCATTTTTTGCAATTCTGACCAGTGTCACTGACAGGTTATAACTCTGGAACGCTTCAACGGATCCTGGCGATTCTGAGATTGTTTTTTCGTGACATATTGTACTTCATGTCAGTGGTAAATTTAGGCCGATATTTTTTGCGTTTGTGAAAATTTAGGAAATTTTGCGAAAATTATGAAAATTTCGCAATTTTCAAACTTTGAAAATTTATGCCCAGAAATCTGAGAGATATGTCACACAAAATAGTTAATAAATAAAAACTTTCCCACTTGTGTACTTTACATCAGCGCAATTTTCGAAACAAATTTTTTTTCCGTTAGGAAGCTAGAACGGGTCAAAGGTCATCAGCAATTTCTCATTTTTCCAACAAAATTTACAAAAGAATTTTTTTAGGGACCACATCACATTTGAAGTGACTGAGAGGCTGAGGTGACAGAAAATACCCAAAAGTGACCCCATTCTAAAAACTGCACCCCTCACACTGCTCAAAACCACATCCAAGAAGTTTATTAACCCTTTAGGTGCGTCACAGGAACCAAAGCAATGTGGAAGGAAAAAATGAAAATTTTACTTAACACAAAAATGTTACTTTAGCCATAAAATTTTCATTTTTACAAGGGAGAAAAGAGAAAATGCACCATAAAAATGTATTGTGCATTTTCTCCTGAGTACGCTGATACCCCATATGTGGTAAAAATCAATTGTTTGGACACACGGCAAGGCTCGGAAGGCAAGGAGCGCCATTTGAATTTTTGAACGCAAAATTAGCTGCACTCATTAGTTGACGCCATGTCGGGTTTGAAGACCCCCTGAGGTGCCTAAACAATGGAGCTCCCCTACAAGTGACCCCATTTTGGAAACTAGAGCCCTCAAATAATTTTTCTAGATGTTTGATGTGCACTTTGAACCCCTGGGGGCTTCACAGAAGTTTATAACGTTGAGCCGTGAAAAGAAAAACATTTTTTTTTACCACAAAACTGTTGCTTCAACTAGGTAGCTTTTTTTTTTCACAAAGGTATCAGGAAAAAATTCACCATGAAATTTATAGTGCATTTTTCCTGAGTACGGCGATACCTCATATGTGGTGGAAAGTAATTGTTTGAATGCATGGCGGGGCTCAGAAGAGAAGGAGCGCCATTTGACAGCAAATTTGGTTGGAATCATTAGCGGACGCCATGTCACGTTTGGAGACCCCCCTGAGGTGCCTAAACAGTGAAGCTCCCCCACAAGTGACCCCATTTTAGAAACTAGACCCCTCAAGGAGTTTATGTAGATGTTTAGCGAGCCCCAAGGGGCTCCACAGAAGTTAATAATGTTGAGCCAGGAATACAAATTTTTTTTTCACCAAAAAACTGTCACTTGAACCAGGTAGCTTTTTTTTCCACAAGGGTATCAGGAAAAAATGCACCATAAAACGTATTGTGCAATTTCTCCTGAGTACGCAGATACCTCATATGTGGTGGAAAGTAATTGTTTGGGCGCATGGCGGGGCTCAGAAGAGAAGGAACGCCATTTGACAGCAAAATTGGTTGGAATCATTAGTGGACACCATGTCACGTTTGAAGACCCCCTATGGTGCCTAAACAGTGGAGCTCCCCCACAAATTACCTCATTTTGGAACTAGACCCCCTCAAGGAATTTATCTAGATATTTGGTGAGTCCCTTGTACCCCCAGGGGCTCCACAGAAGTTGATAACGTTGAACCGTGAAAATTTTTTTTTTTTAACCACAAATTTTTTGCATCAATCAGGTAGTTTTTTTTTTTTACAACGGTACCAGAAAAAATTCCGCCATAAAACGTATTGTGCAATTTTTCCTGAGTACGTAGATACCTCATATGTGGTGGAAAGTAATTGTTTGGGCGCATGGCAGGGCTCAGAAGAGAAGGAACGCCATTTGACTTTTCAAACGCACAGACGCGGTGCACTGATCGGCCGCTGCCGATCCGTTATGTGCATCCCTGATCAGCACTCAGCGGGACGCACGGACGGATGAGATACAAAAAGCGTCGGGGATACGGAAAAAAAAAGTCACGCCAAAAATTGAGCAGGGATGCCGATCCGTTATGTGCATCCCTGATCAGCGCTCGGTGGGAAGCACGGACGGATAAGGTGTAAAAATGGACAGGGGACACAGAAAAAAAAAAAAAAAAGTCATACTCACAGTACCCAGAGGATCACTGACCAGAAGTGCTGCAGGAGGAACAGCTTTACAGGAGCAGCAGGCAGATCAGCAGAATGCCCAGGAAGGACCCAGCGATGGAGGCAGATGTGATCGGGCCAGTTAAGACCTCGGACGACGGTGAAGACAGGTAAGAGGACGTCGGAAGAGAGCAGAGGGGGAGAGGGGTGGGGAGGGGGGAGAGAGCAGAGGGGGAGAGGGAGGGGGGGAGGGGAGAGCAGAGGGGGAGGGGGGGGGAGAGCAGAGGGTGAGACCGGAGAGGGAGCTGCAGAAGCAGAATAGAGATAATGGGGGAGGCAGTCAGATCGCGGGGGGGGAGCAGATCGGGATGTCGGGGGGGGGGGGGGGGGAGGAGGAAGAGATCGGGGCGTGGGGGGGGCAAATCGCAGGGGGGCACGGGCAGGGGCCAACACGGGAGCACGCTGGGGGCAACACGGGAGCGCGCACGGGCTGCAAGGTGAGCACAGTACTCACGTGCAGCAGGAGTGGTGACCTCAGCTACGGCGGCGGGAGCGGCAGCAGCAGCGGTGGCGTGGTACCACAAGTACCAGCCACTGCACGCTGCAGACATGTTGGGGGAGGGCTCCCAGGCCAGGACAAGCCTGGGGGGGCGGCCACCGGCAGATCAGACCGCCCCACTGCACACTGATTGGAGCGATTGCGCGTCATAGCACGATCGCTCCAATCAGTGCTGCAGGGGCTGGGGGCGACATTTTAGAGCTCCGGCTATGATTTGTTGAAGCTGCTAGAGCAGATCATAGCCGGATCTCACAGTATCGCAGTAATTCTGGCATTATTTTTGCCGAAATTAGTGCGAACGATGTGGTTGGCGGTTCAGATTTGAACAGCCAATCACATCGATCGTCGATAGGGGGTGGCGATGCCACCCCTCCTGGGGTCAAGCAAAGGTCCCCTGCTGTGAGAAACAGCAGGGGACATCATTTGAAAGCCGTTGCTATGGCCAAGGCAATCAAATGAAGTTTAGGCAGTAAAATTACGTCCCTGGTCGTTAAGTCACGTTAAAATAGGTCGTAATTTTACTGCCCGCGGTCGTGAAGGGGTTAAAGAGATATTCCAAAGATAATTATCGCAATGACTGCTTGGTGCTGACCGCTGGGATTCTCTCCGAGTTTGAGAACAGCTCTCTAGAACCCATCTTGAATGGAGTGGTTGTGCGCATGCTTGAAGTGCCATGTCCTCACATATGGGACTGCTGGAGAAAGCACAGCACTATGGACAAAGGATAACTTACTGTCTTGGGGCTAGCTGTTTAAAAAGGTACCCTTGGGAGATAAAAAAAAAAAAAAAAAAAAAAAAAAGCTTCTACTCTCCCTGTCCTCAACCTATAAAGATGAGATCCATAGTGCTGTGCCATAGCCTCGCACTACCTGTAAGTCAGTGTGATGCTTGAGCTTCCCCTCCCCTCTGGTACGTTACATCACACATCAGGGGGCCTACTCCCTGCTGTTGCAGCCTGCTGATAATAACCAAGCCTGCTCTGTCCAAGAGCAGGGGGATTGGTGGGAGCAGACAGCAAGGAAGCAGCTATCAGGGGGCTGGCAGTTACCAACACTACCGGGTAGGCCACGCCCCCTGACCTGTGATGTGTCCCAGAAGGGAGGGGGAGCAACAAGAAGCCGCACCAGCATCACACAGAATTTCAGGTAGTGCGAGGATATAGAACTGCACTGTGCAACTCATCTTTAGTTTGAGGGCAGGGTTAGTATAAAAAAAAAAAAATCTCCCTGGAGAACCCCTTTAATTAATTCCCAAAAAAGTTAAGTTAGGAAAAGGTGGCACAAGGAGCAGACGGCAAAAAGCATGGTGATGTAAAGTTGAGAGTCACATTGGGGGTGGCTGCCCAGGAATTTAATATACAGTCAATGATAATTTACTGTGGGTTAGTCTCAGGAATGTCACATAACTAAGTTAATCAGTAAATTAAGATGGTCCAACTTCCCGTATGAGTTCTATAGAATACTGACCTACTTTCAGGTCACGAGCTGCCTTTGTAATAGGACACGCGAGACCTGATCAGCTAATTGGTGTCAATAGTCATCCATGCATGCATTTCCTCTGATGAAAATTTCATAAAAATACTTTAATAAAAATGAATGGAACAATTCAACTATGAACTGTGGATAGTCCTAACCCTGCATATGGCCTTGACATGTACAAATGCAACTTCAGGAAGTGAATCTTGGCTTACGTGCCAGTGGCTTGCGGTTCATTGTGCAAGCCGCAAGTTGCGCTGTTCACAAGCTGCCATGGGATTCAATCATTCTAGGATGAGAATGTAAGAATGGGTCAGGGATCTAAAGGTGGTGTCACACACACAGTGATGACGACAACGACTACGTCGCTACTACGTCACCATTTTCTGTGACATAGCAGCGACGTCCCGTCGCTGTATGTGACATTCAGCAACGAGCTGGCCCCTGCTGTGAAGTCGCCGCTCGTTGTTGAATGTCCAGCTTCATTTTTTGGTCGTCGCTCTCCCGCTGTGATGCACACATCGCTGTGTGTGACAGCGAGAGCGATGAAATGAAGCGACCAGGGAGCAGGAGCCGGCATCTGGCAGCTGCGGTAAGCTGTAACCAGGGTAAACATCGGGTAACCAAGGGAAGACCTTTCCCTGGTTACCCGATATTTACCTTCGTTACCAGCGTCCGCCGCTCTCGCTGCCAGTGCCGTCTCCCTGCTCTCTGCACATGTAGCTGCAGTACGCATCGGGTAATTAACCCGATGTGTACTGTAGCTAGGAGTGCAGGGAGCCAGCGCTAAGCAGTGTGTGCAGCTCCCTGCTCTCTGCACAAGTAGCACAGCGATGCGTGTCGTTATGATCGCTGCTGCGTCTGCTGTGTTTGGCAGCTAAGCAGCGATCATAACAGCGACTTACAAGGTCGCTGTTGCGTCACAGAAAATGGTGACGTAACAGCGACGTCGTTATCGCTGTCGCTATGTGTGAACCCAGCTTTAGATATGCCTCAAAGACATGTTATCAGCAGACGAGCTGGACTGATCAGTATCGCTACATACTATAAACTTGTCCACACAATGGTGTTAACTGCAATCAACTTTTAAAGACAAATGCAGCAAATGTAGTTAGATCCTGCTGTCAGGTTCCGTTTAAAAGCGATTTGCATTGTACGATCATGAATGAGAATTCCAAGGAACGCGCCTTTTACAATAAACAGGCTAAATGAAAGGCCAAAACGCTCATTCATCAGGTGAAATTATCTTCCGCCTTGCCCAAAAGACCATTGTTTTATACAGCAAATCATCGAGCTTAAAGCTGACTTGCGCTTCCATGTACAATGCCAGCCTAGGTGCGCTGTCCGATCCATTACAGATCACTCGTTGCTCATCTGAAGCACGGTCGCCCTGCGTAAACGGCTATTAAACAACTGCTGATCAGCGAACAAGCTTCTTGTAATGCAGACGGACTGTTATATTAATCATGGAGGTTTCATTTTTACTAAAGCCATTGAGATATCATCTGTCTGTACAGAACTTCTTAAACTAACAGGAATACTTACTAAAACTGTAAATTTCCCACTCAGTAGCTCGGAGCGTAAAGGTTCTTCATCGGGATTTATGTTGTAGATCCCTTCTTTAAGTCTTGTGTTCTAGTAATAGAAATAACAGACAATACAGTTGAGCGAGGGATGTGGCGTCACCGGTATTGCTGAAGACATCAAAAGCCGTTACTGCAATAAAGAAATGGTGATCTCTCTCCATCATACACATTTATGTACTTCAATAATGCGCGGCTGTAAAAAGCTGACCAATTTCATTAGAGGTGACAAATCATAGGTGGAAAAGATTAATTGTATACGTGACAGAGGAAGGTAATTAATAATTAGAAAGTAATGAGGTGCCGGGTGTAGCGGGGAGATACCAACCAGATCAGAACAATGGCTCATAGCCTTAGTCACCTAGATGTCTTTCATACCATAAGTATCTGGGATTGCAGCATGTGTCGGATGGGTGGAAAGATTACTAAATTAACCCTTTAAGAAAAATTATGAGATATTTGTGGCTTGAGAGCATCTTTCTTAAAACATCACACGTCCTTTAAAAAGGGGCTGCTTTCCATTTGATAACTCCAATTAACCCATTCACCGCGAGTGATTTTCCGTTTTTTCCTCTAAAATCCATAACTTTATTTTTCCGCCAATATAGGCGTATGAGGGCGTGTTTTTTTACAGGTCGAGGTGTACTTCTGAATAACGTTCATTCTGCCACAGTTTACCGGTACAACGGAAAAAAAAATCCAAGTGCGTCAAATAAAAAAAATTAAAAAAATGCAATTTCATAATGATTATTTTTAGGGATGATTGAATATCACAAATATTCGGCTTCGCGAATATTCGACGAATAGGTCGCCGCTATGCGAATATTCGATGCGCCATGTAAGTCTATGGGAAGCCCAAATAGTTGGTATTCGGCAACTATTCGGGTTTCCCATAGACGTAAGCGGGCTTTACACGCTACGATATTTCTAGCAATTGCAAGAGATATCGTACGCAAAAGCACCCGCCCCCGTCGTGCATGTGATATCGTGTGATCGCAGCCGCAGCGAACATTATCGCTATGGCAGCGTCACACGCACTTACCTGGTCGGCGGCGTCGCTGTGACTGCCGAACAATCCCTCCCTCAAGGGGGAGGTGCGTTTGGCGTCACGGCGACATCACTAAGCGGCCAGCCAATCAAAGTGGAGGGGCGGAGATGAGCGGGACGAACATCCCGCCCACCTCCTTCCTTCCTCATTGCTGGTGGACGCAGGTAAGGTGAGGTTCCTCACTCCTGCGGTGTCACACACAGCAATGTGTGCTGCCGCAGGAACGAGGAACATCTATAAACAACCATTAACAATTTTTGGTTTTTGGACGACCTCTCAATGGTGAACGATTTTCACCACTTTGCAGGACGTTTAAGATCGCTGGTAAGTATTACACGCTACGATATCGTTTATGATGCCGGATGTGCGTCACTAACGACGTGACCCCGACGATAAAACATTAACGATATAGCGTGTAAAGCCCCCTTTACATTACGCATCGAATATTTGCAAATCGTCGAATAGCGGCGACCTATTCGTCGAATATTGGTGTAGCCGAATATTTGAGGTATTCGATCATCCCTATTTTATTTTTATTTTTTATCTATCATGTTCAGTATATGGTAAAAGCTGAACATTTCGAGAACTGCTAGATCTGGAGCAGATGAAACAGTGATGGAGTAGCAAAAACCTGTGGACAGATTCCCTTTTAGCAATTATCCGATAAAAATTACCAGGCAAAAGTAAAACGAAGACTAGTATTTTCAGTCAAGACCAGCACAATATGAAAGCCATATGTGCAAACATTTTTTCGAGTATTTTTATGAATATTAGCAGATCATATTGAAAATCTCAATTACTTGAAAGAAAAGTAACTCATGAATAGCTAGGAAGCAATAAATAAGCCAGGACTTACCCTGTAAGCTTGAAATAAATCAATTGCCCTAGAAACATCGAACTTCCGAGCCATTAAAAATTTCACAGCAGTGTTAGGAGGCACCGTAACCACTTGGGGTTGCTCGCGGTTCTTCAATTCGGAAATAAATTCCTCAATTGCCTGTAAAATTGAGAAGAAATTAATATAATGATGAACTGATCAAAACATATCTTTAAAAAAATGCTACTAATAATGCTGCCATACAGAATTAAAGAAAGAACACGTGAAATGTAAACTATACAACCTGATGGGACAGTAGACCTATAATCCAGGGAAAAAAGTACAATGATATTTTCCCATAGACACACATCTGTGGTGTGCATTAAAAGATTTCCAATATAAGCACTACACAATGGGAAAGTTGTACTTTACTTCATATCGCATCATTTTCAGGTTTTTAAAGAGGACTCCCCATTCAAATGAGACTGGTATGGCCCATGGAGAGGTGATAGGGACGATCCCCATTTAGGAACACCTTGACGTGGTTGGATGGCTTTTGCTCTCTTTGATAAAGAAAACAGTTATCCAAGTGAGTTGCGTTATTAATGTTTATAGCAACATTGGAGTTCATGTATTCATTAATGGTAGTGTGCTGCCACATCGTGTATATACATGTCTGTATACTGGCCACATAGCGTATTTGTGCACCTGCACATTAATACAATACTAAAAGATGTGCGGGTCCTCCTAATTTCTTAAAAGAGGGGAACCTGTCACCAGTTTTTTGCCCTATAAGCTGCTGCCACCACCAGTGGGCTCTTATATACATTGTTAGAATGCTGTATATAAGAGCCAAGGCCGCTGTGTAGAACATAAAAAACACTTTATAATACTCACCTAAACCGGTCGCTGCGGTGTATGTGGGTCAAATGGGAGTCTTCGTCCTCCAGTGCCGGCGCCTCCTCTTTCGACCATCTTTGTCGCCGCATCTGTCGTCCTTCTGAAGCCGCGGTGCATGACGCGTCCTACGTCATCCACACTCGCCGGCATTCAGGTCCTTAGCAGGCGCACTTTGATCTGCTCTGAGCAGGGCAGATCATAGCATCATAGTGCGCATGCGCGGGACCGGCGATTGTGTATGACGTAGACGCGTCATGCACCGCGACTTCAGCCGGAGGACGAAGATGCCCATTTGAGCCACATCCACCGCAGCGACTGGTTTAGGTGAGTATTATAAAGTGCTTTTTATGTTCTACACAGCGGCCTGGGCTCTTGTATACAGCATGTTGGAATGCTGTATATAAGAGCCCGGTGGTGCTGGCCGCAGCTTATAGGGCAAAAAACTGGTGACAGGTTCCCTGTAAAGAGGACTCAGCACCAGGTCAAAAAAAGAGGCCAGTTTGTGCGCTTATTTTAATGCCCTCCTAATTAGTGTGCGCGCGCGTGCTTTTTATTAAATCTTTAAATCCTCTATACAATTCTAAACATATAGACCCTTTTCTTTAGTACTAATTTTCATGGTCTTTACCAACAGGGAGGGGCTCACAGTGCAATAATACTGAGCAGCCTATATACATATCCCCAGAGATCCCTATGAGCCACAACCATTAGTAGAGACCATAAAAATTAGCACAAAATAAAAAGTGCCAATAATAAATAATTAGGGGAGCAGTGGGAATAGACTGACCAATTTCACCTAACGAAAGGTTGTCAAATTCAAAACAACGCGAGTGGCACAACCTTATGACTGTAGTACAGCATAGTACTCATGTTTTATTCCCAATTTGATGACATCGGTATAAAAAGAATTGTTACAACAGTTACTAGGTAAAAAAAAGTGACAATATTAGAACTTAAATATCCTCGCTAATGCGCAGAAAACAGTTGCCTTATTCTTATCCTTTTCATTGATACTGCCTGGAGAGAGAATCAATGAAAGACTATCAGGAAAAGAGAGGGAAGTCATCTCACAACGCAAAGAATAAGAGTCTATCAGGTCATTTGGTTCCCCAAGAGAGCGGTCGGAAATATTCCAATATGCTGACATTGAGAGAGACAGATGAGGGCTGTCAATAGGAGGGGGAAGCCAGTAATAAATGATAAAAGCCTGACTGTAGTTGAAGAAAAAAAAAAAATCAATATGAAGGTCTAGTAGTCTAGCAGCGCTCATTATACGTGCTGCACAGCAGCATGACAAAGGACCTCTCTGAGACGCAAATCATCTGGGATGGTCACTGAGGTCTACTAGATAAGAGACACCCATACACTACAGTCAACAGTTGACAAAGATTGTTACCCGATTGCTATTACGTCCTGAACAAACCCACAGTACACATGTCCACCAGGCATGCGTTTTCAATATGGGGGGGGAGAGAACAAGCCACTGGAGAACCTTATGGAAGTAGTCATCTCCACTGAAGCAAGGATAGGGCATGCCCCGTGCCTTCTCCCCCAACATCTGCCTGGGATGAACCCAGACTGCTTATACACATTAGGTGTCCAGCCATCCGCAGCGCCATACGTAAAAACAGACACAAGGAAAACAAGACTCCAGCTATTATGCCATGACCAGAGACCATAAGAACAATAAAAGGTAAATGGAAGAATAGGTCCTGTTAACATTATACTTGGATAACTCTCAAAGTATACCTCAAATAGACTGCAGTGGGATATGTTATCTATAGAGCCTCTAGAAAAGGAGCATCAGAGTTCGAGAAGGTGGAGCAGGACGATGAGGAGCACTAACAACCACCAGAGAAATTGGCACCTGTCTGCTACACTTAGAAGACCTCAACCCAGAACTCCACAGGGAACCTCCAGTAATGTAGCAGTCTGTAAAGGGAACTACTACTCCAGCAGGATACAGCTAAACCCCCACTAGGTGGAGGCAACACAGGTGCAGGTGGAGCCATTCACACTCACTTCCAAATATGGAGGAGGTGATGGCTGGATGGTAAAACTGCACACTGGTGGCTTGCATAGAGCACTGTTCACACTAGCAGACGCACAGTCACAAACCCGCAGCCTATTCGGTGACGCCCATACTATTAGATCAGGCGGGCTGCCAAGCCGTACCCCCACTGCGCGCTACGTAGGGACATCTTGCTGTAAGTACTGATATTTTCTTTTTTGCTTTTTGTCCCTACGTAGTGCGCAGTGGGGGTACGGCTTGGCAGCCCGCCTGATCTAATAGTATGGGCGTCACCTAATAGGCTGCGGGTTTGTGACTGTGCGTCTGCTAGTGTGAACAGTGCTCTATGCAAGCCACCAGTGTGCAGTTTTACCATCCAGCCATCACCTCCTCCATATTTGGAAGTGAGTGTGAATGGCTCCACCTGCACCTGTGTTGCCTCCACCTAGTGGGGGTTTAGCTGTATCCTGCTGGAGTAGTAGTAGTCTTTTGGCCTGAGCAATATACAGCTGCAATTCCATCTTGCTGTAAGTACTGATATTTTCTTTTTTGCTTTTTTATATCAGTCTGTAAAGGGAAAGCAACATCATTGGAGCCTCCAACGGCAGCACAAAACTTCCCCGTGAATAGTGCTCCTTTTCATCCAGGTTAGATGTTCCTCTCCTTGGAACTGTACAAAACAATATATACTATTATACCGCTATATCAGTTAATCTACAAGAAGTGAGCGCTGAGGCAGTTTGTTTGGTCTAAAGGAAGCTAGTGCTGATTGGAAGTGGGGCTCACGTGATGTCACATTCCCAAGTGCATTTCGGCACAGAGATCATGGACACCGCTGGAATGACGCCAGCGAGTGAGGAGAGAAGTCTATTATTTTACCTGGGGCAAACATGTGGAATCAGAAGGGCTTTTCCTAGTAACAGACAACCCCTTTAACTTTATGCCTTTTAGAGATTACTTGAACTTGCTTAACTGCTCAAAATAACAGTGATTTTGACCCAAACTTTTACATGCCACTGTATATTAGAACCATGTCTAGACAGCAATAAAAAGCAGGTTCAAATGGTGACTTGTGTGAGTAGTCCCGTACAGAAGGGCAGATCTGGATGAGAATATACTGGATTTGGTATAGGATGATACTGACAGTCAGTAAAGATGCTTAAAGCTGAATGTAAGTGTGGTAGGAGAGCTTGATGTGAAAATACCAAGGCTGGGTAAGGTGGGAAGCCACAGATCTAGGTATGCTGCATAGGTGTGATTTCTAGAGTGACAACTTTAGCTGTAAATACACCAGTAAGGGGCGCTCTGGGTGCGGAGGAGGAACAACAGGAGCTGGAGGTCACTCCTCAGGGGTGGAAGGGTTCTTGACCTCTCAGAGCTAAATGTGGCTCTCCTAGTAAGAAAGGTCGGGGGCCTATACAGTGGGAGACTTTGCAGCTTTACATTAGAAGTATGTCACTGTATACCATTGATAGAAGGCTCCAAGCGCAATATGAACAAACCCTAATATGTAAAATTGAGGCATAGCAGGAAGTGGGGGGGAACCCACACATGACCAATATTAAACTTTATATTAGGTGTATATCAAAAGTTGTCACAGTCCTGCTGTTTATGGCATACTTGAAACAATAGAGATGGCTGAAATCAATAGAATTTTACCTCGAATCAGAAGTTTCCTACAGACAATACATGTAACCCAATGTGGTGTCACGGTGGTCGAGGATTCACTGTTCCGTAACCCACCAGAACCATCAGCGCATGTCACAGCATGTAAAGTGCCTCCCCTGAGGCTTCATGCTCAGTGGGGGACACTAGCTTCATGCTATAATGTGCATGTGCGTACGCGTGTGCGTGTGTTGGGGGGCACAGTGGCTTAATGCTACAGTATATGACAAAACTGAGTACACACCTCACATTTTTATAAATACTTTATTATATCATTTCATGGGACAACACTGAAGATATGACACTGATATACATTGATGTACACTGAGTACATTATTGTATCAGTGTAAATTTGGTGTGCCCTCTAAAGAACACACATCCATTAATGTCTAAATTTCATATCGACAAGCAAGTACAGCCCTGAGTGAAAATGGCCAACTTACCATTTTACCTCCCCGATGCCATACAACTCCGCGTTTACAATGTCTCAGGTGTGAACAGGGAGCAGGTGTGGTAAATTTGGTATTATCACACACACACACAGGTCACTGGAAGTTCAACATGGCACCTCATGGCAAAGAATTCTCTAAGGATCTGAAAAAAAGAATGGTTGCTCTATAAAAAGATGGCCTAGGCTATAAGATTACCAACACCCTGAAACTGAGCTGTAGCACAGTGGCCAAGACCATACAGTGGTTTAACATGTTCCACATAGAACAGGCCTCTCCATGGTAGACCAAAGAATTTGGGTGTATGGGCTCAGCATGATATCCAGAGGTTATGTTTTCAAAACCGACATGAGTGCTGCCAGCATTGCTGCAGACTTTAAAGGGGTGGGGGTCTGCCCGTCAGGGTTCAGACCATACGCCGCACACTGCATTAAAGTGGTCTGCATGTTTGTCCTCCGAGAAGGGAAGCCTCTTCTAAAGATGATGCACAAAAAAGGCCAAAGACAGTTTGCTGAAGACAAGCAGACTAAGGACATGAATTACTAGAACCACGTCCTATGGTCTTATGAGACCAAGATAAACTTATTTAGTTCAGATGGTGGCGGCAGCCAAGTGAGGAGTACAAAGACAAATGTGTCTTGCCTACAGTCAGGCATGGTGGTGGGAGTGTTATGGTTTGGGGCTGCATGAGTACTGCTGGCTGTGGGGAGCTACAGTTCAATGAGGGAATCATTAATGCTTATATGTACTGTGACCTACTGAAGCAGAGCATGATCCCCCTTACTTCAGAAACTAGGCTGCAGGGCAGTATTTTAACATGATAACAACCCCAAAGACACCTCAAAGACAAACACTGCTTACTAAAGAAACTGAGGGTAAAAGGTGCTGGACTGACCTAAACGCTATTGAGCATCTGTGGGGCATCCTCAAATGGAAAGTGGTGGAGCACAAGGTCTCTGACGTTCACTAACTCTAAGATGTCATCTTGGAACAGTGGAAGATTATTTCAGTGGCTCCAGTGAAGTTTTAGTGAACTCCATCTCCAAGAGACTTAAGACACCGCTTGAAATTAATGGTGGCCACACAAAATATTGACACGGAACACAATTTGCCCATTTTCAATTAGGGGTGTACTCACTTTTGTTGACAGTGGTTTGGACATTAATGGCTGTGTGCTGCATTATTTACAGGGCACACCAAATTTACACTGTTATACAAGCTGTACACTGACTATAATCAGTGTGTGATTGGGGGACAGGTACAGCAGCGTCATGCTGGTATTCTGTGGGGGAGAGGCACAGCAGCGTCATGCTGGTATTCTGTGGGGGACAGGCACAGCAGCGTCATGCTGGTATTCTGTGGGGGACAGGCACAGCAGCGTCATGCTGGTATTCTGTGGGGGACAGGCACAGCAGCGTCATGCTGGTATTCTGTGGGGGACAGGCACAGCAGCGTCATGCTGGTATTCTGTGGGGGACAGGCACAGCAGCGTCATGCTGGTATTCTGTGGGGGACAGGCACAGCAGCGTCATGCTGGTATTCTGTGGGGGACAGGCACAGCAGCGTCATGCTGGTATTCTGTGGGGGACAGGCACAGCAGCGTCATGCTGGTATTCTGTGGGGGACAGGCACAGCAGCGTCATGCTGGTATTCTGTGGGGGACAGGCACAGCAGCGTCATGCTGGTATTCTGTGGGGGACAGGCACAGCAGCGTCATGCTGGTATTCTGTGGGGGACAGGCACAGCAGCGTCATGCTGGTATTCTGTGGGGGACAGGCACAGCAGCGTCATGCTGGTATTCTGTGGGGGACAGGCACAGCAGCGTCATGCTGGTATTCTGTGGGGGACAGGCACAGCAGCGTCATGCTGGTATTCTGTGGGGGACAGGCACAGCAGCGTCATGCTGGTATTCTGTGGGGGACAGGCACAGCAGCGTCATGCTGGTATTCTGTGGGGGACAGGCACAGCAGCGTCATGCTGGTATTCTGTGGGGGACAGGCACAGCAGCGTCATGCTGGTATTCTGTGGGGGACAGGCACAGCAGCGTCATGCTGGTATTCTGTGGGAGAGAGACACAGCAGCGTCATGCTGGTATTCTGTGGGGAACAGGCACAGCAGCGTCATGCTGGTATTCTGTGGGGGACAGGCACAGGAGTCATGGTGTATTCAGCAGGGTTGATGCACAGTGGAGTCATACTATATTCAGTGAAGGGAGGCACAGTGGAGTCATGCTATATTCAGTCGGGGGGGGGGAGGCACTGTGGAGACATGCTATATTCAGTCGGGGGGGGGAGGCACTGTGGAGACATGCTATATTCAGTCGGGGGGGAGGCACTGTGGAGACATGCTATATTCAGTCGGGGGGAGGCACTGTGGAGACATGCTATATTCAGTCGGGGGGGAGGCACTGTGGAGACATGCTATATTCAGTCGGGGGGGGAGGCACTGTGGAGACATGCTATATTCAGTCGGGGGGGAGGCACTGTGGAGACATGCTATATTCAGTCGGGGGGAGGCACTGTGGAGACATGCTATATTCAGTCGGGGGGGAGGCACTGTGGAGACATGCTATATTCAGTCGGGGGGGGAGGCACTGTGGAGACATGCTATATTCAGTCGGGGGGGGGGAGGCACTGTGGAGACATGCTATATTCAGTCGGGGGGGGGAGGCACTGTGGAGACATGCTATATTCAGTCGGGGGGGGAGGCACTGTGGAGTTATGCTACATTCAGTGGGGGGGGCGCTCACAGTGATAACTCCGTAGCAAAAGACCAGTCTCATTTGTGCTTGGAAGAGAGGGAAGAGAATACCAGAACAAAAATTTCCACAAACAAAAAATTAAGAAAAAGATGAGGGTTAGTCCAGGAACACGTTCACAAATTGTGGCCATAAATAAGATTCTGATACAAATAACCCAAAGTGAGGTGTTTTTTTATTAGCAAGAATATTACTTGGTAGGGGAAACACTGGTACAGACCGTTCTCAAAGTACACAAGACTATGACTTGTACAAGTTATGGCTAGATTTTCTGTGCCATAACAGTGTTAGGTATTTTCAATTAGCCAATTGCCCTAAATAAAAAACCCCCACAAAACACGAAGAAAAAACAAAGAAACGCTGATCATGAGAGTCAGTAAAAACAACTATGTAGGTAACAGTATGAACAGACTGAAGGCAAGGTTTATTTGCAGCCTTTATGCATAGACATACACGTCTGCACAGGAGCTGTAGAAGGGGTGGGAAATAACTAGTAATACTATGACATGCAATTTAGTTATTTTTTTACTTAAGACTTTAGAGCAAATTAAAAAAAATAAAAAATAAAATTTAAAATGGTTGTAGTCCTTTCTGAATCACTTGGAATTGCTCATACAATTAGGGAACCCAAGAGAGGAAGTAGTCATGTGTAATACTAAGAAGTAAACCTCAAAGGATGAGGAAGAGCCTATGTAAGGCCGATGCCTGTGCGACGGGGTACTTCTGAGTCACAGCTCACATATGCTGGGTCCAGGCCAATGTCACCTGCTGCTAATCAGAACCTGGAGAATGACGCTTAAGGTTACAATGTACAAATCCTCTCAGGAATGGTATGTTAGCGGATAATTGATGTGATTATATTAAGGTATTCAATTATGTAACCATAGATTACAACGTGACCATTGCTCTGGATTTTAGTGTCGGGAGGACGAGAAGGATTGGATCTCATTCAGTCTTAGGCTACGTTTCCACAATCCGTGTGTGTTAGGTTTTTGACGCTGCATTATTTACTTGTGTTTTTTGTCTGTTTGGTGTGTCATATGGTTTAAATAAAGCTGCTTTCTTTTTGAAAATTCCTGATATTGCCATCATTAGGTGCAGATCACATGCATTTTTGATGAGTTTCCGCTGCTGAAAAACGCACTAAAAACTACATGGTTTTTTTTTTTTACTTGGGTATTTTCTGCATTTTATGAAAGTCTATGGGGAATTTCCGCACAGAAAACTCAGATGCCCCACAAGAGAAATTGACATGTTACTGCTGGGAAAATGACTACAAAGGTCAGTTTACACAGCATAAAAAAGAAGCCTAGTGGGCAGGAGATCACTAGGAATCCCACCCACTCAGCTGGAACTGTAAGATGCGGTGTTTGACGGAGTAAAAAACGCGGGTAACCCTCATTGTGGGCATGTACCCCTACAAGTGTTAAAGGGAACCCATCAGAAAATATCGTTTGAATCAGATATTTGTGTACACATTCGTTTTTTTATCCCCCTTCCCCACCCCAGGCGATTTTCCATTTTTACATCACCTTCTTCCAAGTGCCGTAACTTTTTTATGGCTTAATTTTTTTAGCGGGACAAGTTGTACTTTTCAATGACCACATTCATATTACCATATAAAAGTACAGGAAAACGGAGGTGGGGGGGGGGGGGATTCCTAGTAGGTAGAAGTTGCAAACAATGCATTTCCACAATTGTGGGTTTATTTTTATTTACCACATTGACTACATGGTTAGTCTGATCTGGCAATATGGTCCTCGAGGTCAATACTGGTACATAGATATCAAACAGTTGCTTTTTTTAATGCAAGAGGTGAAAAAAAAATTGCATGTGCCCCCATTTTCCACGGCCCGCAAGTTTTATTTTTCAGGATCTGGGGCTGTATGGGGGATTGTTTTTTGTGCCCTGAGTTGATGCTTTTACCTATACCATTTTGGAGTAAAAATTGTTTTTTTGATAGCCTGTTATTGCAATGTTGCGACGACCAAAAAAAAACGTAATTCTGGCACTTTGATTTTTTTTCTTGTTACGCCGCTTACCAATCAGATTAATTTATATATCTGAAAGCATAGATATCAAATGAGTATTTTTAACTTTTTCGATTTTATTTTTAATGGGTCAAAAGGAAGGCAATTTGTACTTGTGTTTTTTTTTATACTGTATTTAATAGTCTTCTTAGGAGACTTGAAGCTGTGATTGTGTGATTTACTATACCATACATGGCAGTGCATTAGCACTGCTCTGTATAGCAAAAATCACGATCTCCAATGAATGCCGGCGACAGGCAGGAGAATCATAAGTAGAGGCATGGGGGTCATCAGAAGACCCACCGCTGTCATGTCAACCCATCAGCTCCCCGCGACACGTCACGAGTGTGCCGATTGACAAGGAGGAATGACAAGCACCCCTGCCAATGGCACTGTCAGAGTGACCGCTGTATTTAACTGATTAACAATCACGGGCAGAGCAGACTCTTAAAGAGACTATCCACACAGCATGCCTGGTAAACCAAGTACATGGTGCTTCATGGCAAGGCCTAATGCGGGCGTCACACGAGGCGATCTATCGTGCGATATGTCGTCGGGTCACGGTTTTCGTGACGCACATCCGGCATAGTTTACAACGTCGTCCCGTGCAACACCTACGAGTGACGCAGAATCGCTCACAAATCGTGAGTCGTGTACACATCGTTTATTTTTAAAAAGTCTTTTATTTTTCTTTGCGCCGGTTGTTAATCGTATCCGAGGCATCACATATCGCTCCGTGTGACACCCCGGGAACGATGAACACAGCTTACCTGCATCCCGCGGCTCCCGCCGGCTATGGGGAAGGAAGGAGGTGGGCAGGATGTTTACGTCCCGCTCATCTCCGCCCCTCCGCTTCTATTGGCCGGCCGCTGTGTGACGTCGCTGTGACGCTGAACGTCCCACCCCCTTCAGGAAGTGGATGTTCGCCGCCCACAGCGACGTCGCTCAGCAGGTAAGTACGTGTGACGGCGGTTTAATGACTTTGTGCGCCACGGGCAACTAATTGCCTGTGATGCACAGACGACGGGGGCGGGTACGATAGATCGTATCGTGTGACACCCGCATAACATTTACATACACCTTACCACCTGCTTGTTTTCCTCTCTATCTCTGCTCTCCCTCTTTGATTGACAGCTCTGGCCATGATGCATGAGCTTCTGTACTTGGTTTAACCAGTTATTCTGTGCTGCCAATGTCCCTTTAAGAGTTTATAAAAAAAAATAAAGTGTACAGTGTGAAAAAATTGCAAGATTTGTAATTTTAATACTTGTGATGTTAAAAAAAAAAATATATATTGTAAAGAAAATTGTCAAAAACAATTAAAAAAAAATGTAATTTACTCAAGAGGCCACTTCGTGATGATGACTTCCCTTTAAGAACAAAGAATAAATGATCTTATGTTTCAGAAGGTCATCAGTTATTGATTTCTACAGAAAATAGCAAAGTGATAATCAGTAGGCTGCAAGTCCTCTGTTTGGGTCCAAACATTACGTGACCACACAACTTTTCATCTCACCACAGGCTTGGACTCAGCGAGAGGCATTTTACTACAGATCAAGCCTACAAAATCAATTTAATCAGCCAGAAACTGGAAGAGCGAGCAGCAGCTACCATTAGTCAGTGACTGCTCTTCCCCCAATTACTTTACTTCTGCTCTTCTTGCCAAACACATGGCACGTTTAAGATGTAATTACTCTTACTTGTGTTTAAGACATAGAAATATTATTAAGTGAAAGAAAAAAATAAAAAAATCCATACAAACATCTGCTGTACAGTATAAGAAAAATCACAGATGGTTATATTAAGCATTTACCAGGAAGGATCTGAACACAAGTACAAAATCTTCCTCCAATAAGTCACAAGTACAACGAGAAGATCAGATTGCTGACGCAAAGATTTCTGCAAAAAGCCCAATGTCATCAACATCAGACAAATGTTGGACAAACTTGCCAAAATTGACAAGAAATAAAAAACGCCACCAGATGCTTCTGGCAATACCTAACTGCCCTCTCCCTATAGAGAAGACATACATACTTGGCCTTAGTGAGCATGAGTGAAGGAGGGGTGGGGGAGTAAAGAAACACTCATCAGCCTACAAGCAAGAGAAAACACAAGGGGGTCAGTGATGTCACCAACACCGCAGCATCACTAAGAAAAAACAATTGAAAAGCCAATTTATTATTATGCACTACGTACAGTCCTTATAATCGTAAAATAAAACATCTCAGACGGGTACGGGTTACAGAAATCGGGATTACATTTCTGAAATCAGCACCTCAAAATAAATCAAGGCAACAGTTTAAAACAGGGAACAAAAAAAAAATGTTAAAATTTGTTGGCCAGTGTAATAAAACAAAAAGCACAATGTTAACATTCAAGCTGCATCAAACTCACACTACTGAAGGTAAAAAGGTGCAACAGCAATGAAAGGGGGAAGGCTCATACCGGGAGTTGGCGGATCATGGCAACTAGTCTGCCTCTACCACAGGAAGGCCCTGTGCACACTAGAAAAAGGATTATCATCGAGAAATTTCTTGAGTCTGAAAGATTAGCGCACTTGTGGTCAAAAACCACACCAATACCGTGGTTTTACCGCGTTTTTGATGCATTTTTTCCGCAGGTTGGTCCCTGCATTTTTTTACCATTATCTAGGGCAAAAACCGGAGGTACCTGCAGAAAAGAAGTGACATGCTCGTTCTTTTTCTCAAGAAATTCTGAACAATGTTCTTGAGAAAAAAAACTCAGTGTGCACAGCTATTTTTTCTTCCCATAGGTTTTGCTGGGGAATGTCTACAGAAAGGTTCCAACCTTTTCTCAAGAAATTTCTGCAGCAAAAACGCAAAAAATGCGGGTAAAAACGCAGTGTGCGCACAGGGCCAACGGCTGATAATAGTAGCGTGCGCTCCTCAGGAATACAGCAAGTACACTAAAATTAAGCCAGAGGTGACCCTACAGACTCTACACAGCAAGACTGCGCACGCACACAGTATACAGGATAAGGCTGCACACACACTATACGGAATAGGGCTGTGGACAGACACACACACTATACGAGATAAGGCTGCGGACACACACACACACACACACACACACTATATGTGATAAGGCTGCGGACACACTATACGGAATAGGGCTGTGGACACACACACACACACACACTATACGAGATAAGGCTGCGGACACACACACACTATATGTGATAAGGCTGCGGACACACTATACGTGATAAGGCTGCGGACACACTATACGGAATAGGGCTGTGGACACACACACACACACTATATGTGATAAGGCTGCGGACACACTATACGGAATAGGGCTGTGGACACACACACACACTATACGTGATAAGACTGCGGACACACTATACGGGATAAGGCTGCGCGCGCACACACTATACGGGATAAGGCTGCGCGCGCACACACTATACGGGATAAGGCTGCGCGCGCACACACTATACGGGATAAGGCTGCGCGCGCACACACTATACGGGATAAGGCTGCGCGCGCACACACTATACGGGATAAGGCTGCGCGCACACACTATACGGGATAAGGCTGCGGACACACTATACGGAATAGGGCTGTGGACACACACACACACTATACGGGATAAGGCTGCGGACACACACTATACGGGATAAGGCTGCGGACACACACACTATACGGGATAAGGCTGCGGACACACACACTATACGGGATAAGGCTGCGGACACACACACACTATACGGGATAAGGCTGCGGACACACACACTATACGGGATAAGGCTGCGGACACACACACTATACGGGATAAGGCTGCGGACACACACACTATACGGGATAAGGCTGCGGACACACACACTATACGGGATAAGGCTGCGGACACACACACTATACGGGATAAGGCTGCGGACACACACACTATACGGGATAAGGCTGCGGACACACACACTATACGGGATAAGGCTGCGGACACACACACTATACGGGATAAGGCTGCGGACACACACTATACGGGATAAGGCTGCGGACACACACACTATACGGGATAAGGCTGCGGACACACACACTATACGGGATCAGGCTGCGGACACACACACTATACGGGATAAGGCTGCGGACACACACACTATACGGGATAAGGCTGCGGACACACACACTATACGGGATAAGGCTGCGGACACACACACTATACGGGATAAGGCTGCGGACACACACACTATACGGGATAAGGCTGCGGACACACACACTATACGGGATAAGGCTGCGGACACACACACTATACGGGATAAGGCTGCGGACACACACACTATACGGGATAAGGCTGCGGACACACACACTATACGGGATAAGGCTGCGGACACACACTATACGGGATAAGGCTGCGGACACACACACTATACGGGATAAGGCTGCGGACACACACACTATACGGGATAAGGCTGCGGACACACACACTATACGGGATAAGGCTGCGGACACACACACTATACGGGATAAGGCTGCGGACACACACACTATACGGGATAAGGCTGCGGACACACACACACTATACGGGATAAGGCTGCGGACACACACACACTATACGGGATAAGGCTGCGCGCGCACACTATACGGGATAAGGCTGCGCGCGCACACTATACGGGATAAGGCTGCACGCGCACACTATACGGGATAAGGCTGCACGCGCACACTATACGGGATAAGGCTGCGGACACACACACACTATACGGGATAAGGCTGCACGCGCACACTATACGGGATAAGGCTGCACGCGCACACTATACGGGATAAGGCTGCGGACACACACACACTATACGGGATAAGGCTGCGCGCGCACACTATACGGGATAAGGCTGCACGCGCACACTATACGGGATAAGGCTGCACGCGCACACTATACGGGATAAGGCTGCGCGCGCACACTATACGGGATAAGGCTGCGCGCGCACACTATACGGGATAAGGCTGCGCGCGCACACTATACGGGATAAGGCTGCGCGCGCACACACTATATGGGATAAGGCTGCGCGCACACTATACGGGATAAGGCTAGGCGCGCACACTATAAGGAAAAGGCTGCGCGCACACTATACGGGATAAGGCTGCGCGCACACTATACGGGATAAGGCTGCGCGCACACTATACAGGATAAGGCTGCGCGCACACTATACAGGATAAGGCTGCGCGCACACTATACAGGATAAGGCTGCGCGCACACTATACAGGATAAGGCTGCGCGCGTACACTATACGGGATAAGGCTGCGCGCGCACACTATACGGGATAAGGCTGCGCGCGCACACTATACGGGATAAGGCTGCGCGCGCACACTATACGGGATAAGGCTGCGCGCGCACACTATACGGGATAAGGCTGCGCGCGCGCACACACTATACGGGATAAGGCTGCGCGCGCACACACTATACGGGATAAGGCTGCGCGCGCGCACACACTATACGGGATAAGGCTGCACGCGCACACTATACGGGATAAGGCTGCACGCGCACACTATACGGGATAAGGCTGCACGCGCACACTATACGGGATAAGGCTGCGGACACACACACTATACGGGATAAGGCTGCGGACACACACTATACGGGATAAGGCTGCGGACACACACACTATACGGGATAAGGCTGCGGACACACACTATACGGGATAAGGCTGCGGACACACACACTATACGGGATAAGGCTGCGGACACACACACTATACGGGATAAGGCTGCGGACACACACACTATACGGGATAAGGCTGCGGACACACACACTATACGGGATAAGGCTGCGGACACACACACTATACGGGATAAGGCTGCGGACACACACACTATACGGGATAAGGCTGCGGACACACACACACTATACGGGATAAGGCTGCGCGCGCACACTATACGGGATAAGGCTGCACGCGCACACTATACGGGATAAGGCTGCACGCGCACACTATACGGGATAAGGCTGCACGCGCACACTATACGGGATAAGGCTGCGGACACACACACACACTATACGGGATAAGGCTGCACGCGCACACTATACGGGATAAGGCTGCACGCGCACACTATACGGGATAAGGCTGCGGACACACACACTATACGGGATAAGGCTGCGCGCGCACACTATACGGGATAAGGCTGCACGCGCACACTATACGGGATAAGGCTGCGCGCGCACACTATACGGGATAAGGCTGCGCGCGCACACTATACGGGATAAGGCTGCGCGCGCACACTATACGGGATAAGGCTGCGCGCGCACACTATATGGGATAAGGCTAGGCGCGCACACTATAAGGAAAAGGCTGCGCGCACACTATACGGGATAAGGCTGCGCGCACACTATACGGGATAAGGCTGCGCGCACACTATACGGGATAAGGCTGCGCGCACACTATACAGGATAAGGCTGCGCGCACACTATACAGGATAAGGCTGCGCGCGTACACTATACGGGATAAGGCTGCGCGCGTACACTATACGGGATAAGGCTGCGCGCGCACACTATACGGGATAAGGCTGCGCGCGCACACTATACAGGATAAGGCTGCGCGCACACTATACAGGATAAGGCTGCGCGCGTACACTATACGGGATAAGGCTGCGCGCGTACACTATACGGGATAAGGCTGCGCGCGCACACTATACGGGATAAGGCTGCGCGCGCACACTATACGGGATAAGGCTGCGCGCGCACACTATACGGGATAAGGCTGCGCGCGCGCACACACTATACGGGATAAGGCTGCGCGCGCGCACACACTATACGGGATAAGGCTGCGCGCGCGCACACACTATACGGGATAAGGCTGCACGCGCACACTATACGGGATAAGGCTGCACGCGCACACTATACGGGATAAGGCTGCACGCGCACACTATACGGGATAAGGCTGCACGCGCACACTATACGGGATAAGGCTGCGCGCGCACACTATACGGGATAAGGCTGCGCGCGCACACTATACGGGATAAGGCTGCGCGCGCACACTAAGGAAAAGGCTGCGCGCACACTATACGGGATAAGGCTAGGCGCGCACACTATAAGGAAAAGGCTGCGCGCACACTATACGGGATAAGGCTGCGCGCACACTATACGGGATAAGGCTGCGCGCACACTATACAGGATAAGGCTGCGCGCACACTATACAGGATAAGGCTGCGCGCGTACACTATACAGGATAAGGGTGCGCGCACACTATACGGGATAAGGCTGCGCGCGCACACTATACGGGATAAGGCTGCGCGCGCACACTAAGGAAAAGGCTGCGCGCACACTATACGGGATAAGGCTGCGCGCACACTATACGGGATAAGGCTGCGCGCACACTATACAGGATAAGGCTGCGCGCACACTATACAGGATAAGGCTGCGCGCACACTATACAGGATAAGGCTGCGCGCACACTATACAGGATAAGGCTGCGCGCGTACACTATACGGGATAAGGCTGCGCGCGCACACTATACGGGATAAGGCTGCGCGCGCACACTATACGGGATAAGGCTGCGCGCGCACACTATACGGGATAAGGCTGCGCGCGCACACTATACGGGATAAGGCTGCGCGCGCACACTATACGGGATAAGGCTGCGCGCGCACACTATACGGGATAAGGCTGCGCGCGCACACACTATACGGGATAAGGCTGCGCGCGCACACTAAGGAAAAGGCTGCGCGCACACTATACGGGATAAGGCTGCGCGCACACTATACAGGATAAGGCTGCGCGCACACTATACAGGATAAGGCTGCGCGCACACTATACAGGATAAGGCTGCGCGCGTACACTATACGGGATAAGGCTGCGCGCGCACACTATACGGGATAAGGCTGCGCGCGCACACTATACGGGATAAGGCTGCGCGCGCACACTATACGGGATAAGGCTGCGCGCGCACACTATACGGGATAAGGCTGCGCGCGCACACTATACGGGGTAAGGCTGCGCGCGCACACTATACGGGATAAGGCTGCGCACACTATACGGGATAAGGCTGCGCACGCACACGCACACACACACACACACACTATACAGGATAAGGCTGTACACACACCACACACACTATACAGGATAAGGCTGTACGCGCGCGTACACACACACACACACACACATATTACAGTCAAACTTTTAGGAATGGGGGCCTCCCAACTGTGCCCTGAAGGATTTGGTGGAGAATCGGCTTGTCCATTTTTGGATTTGTTTGCTAAAAGATGAGCCCCTGCTACAGATATATGGCAGTGACTCTTTCATACAGAATACAGCTGAGTGCTCCTGTGCGTGGTACAGTCGGGGAGAGGTAGTTGTAAGTCAAATTGCCCAATAGCGAAGTAAAATGCAATTCAGCTCTACACTATTTAAAAAGAGGTTTCCCAATACTGGAAAACAGCCTAATCATGTCAGGTGCCCAATTAAAATAAAAACAATGGATACTCACCTCCTGCAGTAGCGTCATTCCAGCAATGTCCTTGCCATGACTGTCTCATGCCAGCAGCAACCAAAAAGACTCCTGAAAAGATTAAGCTGGCTCTCAAGTAGTGGAAACCCCCTTTAAGCGATGAACAGCACCACAGACATCCCTGGAAAGTCTAATGACTCCATATAATACAGAAGACATGACATATGTGAACTAAGCCAAAGGTCTCATATAGAGAAACTGCAGTTCCCAACTTATTTTTAGTTTTTGAGCGTAATTGTTATGTGTATCCACCACAGATAGCTAATAGTAAGCAGATTCCAACAGATCTTGCTGGAAATGAACATGGTCTTCAGATAAATGCCCCGCTGGAAGGGAGCTGTAGCACAGTCCAGGCAGGCCTATCAACAATGAACAGATTTATTAACATTTGAGCCATGAGTGGCTTGTGCCACTAAGACTCTACAATGCCATATGTCAGAGGGTTTACACATCATAAGACATGACATACTGCAGATGAAATATGAATGCAGCCTTACCTGCAGGGCCGGCATTCCTATAGAAACGGCTAGCATCTTCATTGAAAAGTCATACCAAATATTCCAGTGTAGTCAGATCATAGAACATACTTAAAAGGCGTATGAAAATACCTAATATACTAATTTTAAGAAGAGGGCATATTATGCAGTAAGAGAGAAATTAATGCCTGGAGGCAAAGAAGGGGGGGGGGGGGGTGTAAACCCCACCATTGAAAAGAGGAGTTTTTCCATTACCGGGAGAAGTTAAATGTATAGTACTGCATTTGTTAATATAGCGCAAGAAATATTTTGAACTGTTCACGGCATACCATACAGCAAAGGTGGGCAGTGTAAACTGCGATTATGGTGCACTCCAAGGAAAGGACAGAAAACTCACCTTCTCTAACGTTATAAAGTGTATTAAAGGGAATGTCACCTAATCTGAGAGCAACATAATGTAGGCAAAGAGAATCCATTTCCAGCGACGTATCACTTACTGGGCTGCTTGTTGCAGCTCCAATAAAATCACTTAGCAGGAGATTACTACTAGAGGACCAGTAAACCTGCTGCCAGTTAGTCCTCTGAATGGCCTCTATATAACCCCACCACCACTGTGCAGCATTAGAGCCTCATTGTGACTACAGCCAGGTATGTTTCACTCTGCAATGTTGTGATGTTTGACAATTTAAAAAAACAGCCAACAAGAGAGATCTGACTAGTCCGAGGATGTCCATCCTTGGCCGGCATCTCCCTACACTGCTTCAGTTGGTCAGTGTACACAGGGAGATATTGGTCAATCTGGAGCACAGTGGGGGCAAAGCCGGCCAGAAAAGGATGTGGGAATGTATGAAATACTGGAGTGCACTCATCTTCTGGAGGTGCTAGTGAATGGGGTGAAGTCCCAAAGAACATGAGGAAGTCACTGAAGACTTATCCAGAAAAAGCTAGAATTTCATACAAACGAAAACTGAAGTCACAATCAAGACGCACTGTCCAAATCTCTATTAAAAGGGAACCAATCACCTGTGGTGATGTCATTCCCATGTGACTAGAAGGGGCGGGGCCTCAGCCAACAAAACTGGATACCAGGTGACACGGGTATGATCTCACCACATGTCCATAAGCAAAGTGAATAGTTTGTATAATACCATAGTGAACAGAGAGGGAGGAACAGGCAGGGGGCGGGAAAGCATCTGAATACCCACCCAGAGATTATCTGCTCAGTTGCAAATGCCAATCAAAAAGCTGCTTATTTTTAAAACTTTACTTTCTTGGATTTGAAAGCCTAAACATCCGAGCTGACCACTATAAATGTATGTATAGAATTGGCCTGATAGTGCCAGTATAGCACTGGCTTTAGGTTACAGAGGAAAATCCTGGTGATTAGTTCCCTTTAAATGTATCATTTATTTGAATAAAAATCTACACTTTTGCAGAGTGCGCAAGGAAGGATGTCATTGGACTGGTCAGATCTCTCTCTAAAGTACCCGCTCAGCTTTTCAAACAATGTAGCAACGTGTCACAATAAAACATACCCGGCTGCAAATGCGCAAAATTCAGGCAGCATAAATCTAATGACAGTTCCCTTTAAACCATACCTGTTATTCAACCCTAAAACCAGAGTAAAAGGACTGTTCTGCTGACCCCATCCCACCTTCCTCCCCAATGACAAATTAAAACTGCATTTGGTGCACATACTATTCTACTGTGTTTTTCCAAAAATAAAACAAACAGTCTTATACTTTTTTTGCCCCCCCCCCAAAAAAAAACCCCACTAGGGCTTATTTTTGGAGGAGGTCTTATTCTTGGAGAAACATTGTCCAGGCCCTCCCCGTGATCTCCGGTGGGTACTGCACGCCGTCCTCCCCTGCTTCTGGCCGACTCACTCACTCATCACATCAGCGTTACAGAATGCTTCCGGCCCCAGGGAATGATGGGAGGAAGTCACATGTCCGCAGGTCCTGTAAGCTAGCATTGCAGCAGGTCCTTGCACTCCACCGCACAGCCTCTCAGGATTCTGCCGGCGAGAAGAAAGTGTTGCTGGATGTGTTGATTTTGTGATCTGATGTGTGTATGATCCGATATTTGTGGGGGTGCGATTAGGCTATGTGCGCACGTTGCATAAATACATGCAGTTACGCTGCGCTTTCTAGCGCAGCGTAACTGCATGCGTCCTCTGCACAGTCTATGGAGATTGTGCAGGGGCCGCGCGCACGTGGCGTTTTAGAGCGCAGCGCTTCGGCTACTGTCGAAGCGCTGCGTTCTAAGAAGTGACATGTCACTTCTTCCGTGCGCTTTGCCGGCAGCTCCTGCTCTGTCTATGGCAGGAGCTGCAGGCAGAGCGCATGGAATCGGCTTTTTTTTTCACTACGGACATTTCTGCAGCGATTTAAAGCGCACATGTGCTCTTCAGATCGCTGCAGAAATTTATGCAGTGACTGTACGCAACGTGCGCACATAGCCTTACTGCAGGTCCTCTGCTCAGTGTCGGGTGAGTGTGATTGCGGGGTGTTCGCTGTCTCTAATGAAGTGTCCTGCAGTATCTAATTTTTTTAGCTGGACAGACACTTCATTATTGAACTGCGACTAGGGCTTATTTTCGAGGTAGGGCTTATATTTAAACATAGCTCCGAAATTGCTGAAAATCCCTGCTAGCGCTTATTTTTGGAAAAACACGATATGTCAGGGAACTATAAGATTGTCACCTTCTGATAACTCATCACCCACTCCTTTTCATTAACCTTTTGTCAGCACTATAGGTGCTAGCAGCTCTTTTTTCTCACTTCCCAGCATGCATTGCTTTTGCCATGGTACAAAAGCTTACCTGACTGGAATTGAAAGCCTGCGTCTCTGCTGTGCCAGTACACCCATTTGCCCCTGTTCTCCTATCAGTAGGGCTGAGTGGATCCGGACTGTAAAAGTCCGGATCCACGCGGTTTCAGCGTTATCTGTGTGCCGGACCTGGGAGTGGGATTCCGGGTGCATGATCCGGATTCGGCAAATAAAAATAAATAAAACAAGAAATAAATGAGAGTTTCATACTTACTGAGACTCTGTGGCATGGCGGCACACTGCTTCTGGGTCGCGCATTCACTTCCTGTACTGTCCATCCAAAACACACAGCTATATGGGTTTTCCCCACCCACCGGCCATCCTTTCATCTGCGATTAGGTTACAGGCTGCAGTCATCGCTGATCGTGGCTCAGGCTACACTCAGAGCTGGCAGTCTTCTCTATGGCTGCTCGCTCAGATGTTGCAGAGCTGAATGTGTCGTCGTGGGACGTCGTGTGGATTACGCCGAAGCTGCAGGGTGTTGGGTGTTAATAAAGTGGTGAAGGAGGGCGCGTTTTATACTTTATTTCAAATAAAGGATTTTTCTCTGTGTTTATTTACATTCATTTACAGGTTGGTGATGCAGGTATCTGATAGACGCCTGTGCTATCACCAACATAGGGCTTAGTTGCAGCTGTGTGCCGCTATTAACCCCTGCTATTACCCAGATTGGCACCGCATCAGGCCACCGGGAAGAGCCAGTAATGCACCGGGATTGTCACATCTAATAGATGCGGCAATACCGGGCGGCTGCAGGCTGAGAATATACCAGCCCCCAGCCGGCGTTATGGCTGGGGATGAAAATTGCGGGAACCGCACGTCTTTTCTTTTTTATTTAACAAAAGAAAAGCCGCATGTGGTTCCTCTTTTGATACACAGCCAAGATAAGCACAGGACTGGGGCACAAAAACAGCATCTAAACGTTTGTTTCTTTTTAATTTTTGGACCAAGGGATGTAAATTTGATTATTACATTTTTTACACCATATTCCGGCACCCAATCTACACCTAGTAAAAAAAAAAAAATTTGCAATTGGTGCTGAAGTCTGGTGCAGATGATTTCAGCACTAAATGTGTACCTCCTGGCAAAAAAAAAAAAAAAAAAGCGTCAAAACACCATTTTTTTTTTGCCAGGAGGTATAGATTGGATGCAGGAATATGGTGTAAAAATTTCAGCACCAAATTTGCATCCTTTGGCCCAAAAATAAAAAAAAAAATAAAATTCTGCCAGCAGGTGGAAATTTGGTCCTAAAATCTGGTGCAGACAATTTCAGCACCAAATGTGCACCTCATGGCAAAAAAAAAAAAAAAAAAAAAAACGCGGATAAATATCCGTGGCAATAAACCACGTAAAACAAAACATGCATCAAAACACAGCGGTTTTTTGCCAGGAGGTGGATTGGATGCAGGAATATGGTATAAAAATTTCAGCACAAAATCTGCATCTCTGCGATTTTTTTTTCTCCTAGGAGATGCAGGTCTGTGAACTCAGTGACTTCCACCTGAGGTCAGGTTACCTGTGATCACAAGTGAAGGACCGTGGGAACCTCCAGCTGTGACCGCAAATGACCTGAGTGACGTCACGGTTCGTTGCGCAGTTCATTCATTCCCTGGAGCTCACAGAGCGGTCGTGCTCTATGGCCTCTCTCTGTGATATTCAGATATAGCAGAGCTGAAGCGGCGTTGTACCTCCTGTGGATTACGCCGGACCTGGAGGGCTGTGTTGGGGGTTAATAAAGTGGTGAAGGAGGTGCGTTTGTATTTCAGTCCAAATAAAAGGATTTTTCTCTGTGTCTGTTTATTTACGGGTTTGGATGCAGGTATCTGATAGACGCCTGTGCCATCACAAACCTAGGGTTTAATAGCAGCGGTGCGCTGTTATTAACCTCTCATTACCCCGACTGTTTATTTTTTACCACGATACTCACCCGCACACACGTGCACCACTTTCCCCGCCCACCAACCATCCGGGCGCCTTTGATTGGTTGCAGTCAGCTGACACGCTGACACTCAGGGTGGGGTCACGTCTAGCTGCAACCAATTACACGCGCTGGTGGGCGGGCAAAACCATGAATATTGAATTGTCTTCTCCGGAAGGGAATAGCGTGACCCGGAAGAAGTGTGCCGCCATGACAGCGCCTCGATGAGTACACTGCGCTCGCTCCTACCCCCTATCCCCTCCACAAACGTTTTTCATCTCCTGATTCCGGTCCCCATTGACTTATATGCGCACTGGATTCCAGAGCGGCTTGGACTCTTTAAAATCGGGCAGTGATCTGCCCCGATTTTTGGGCGTTCGATCAGCTCTACCTGTGAGACACCCAACCCCATTTACCTCTGCTGCTGGAGACAGATTGCACTTCCCAACAGGCAGTGAGCAGAAAGTTGGATAGGGGACACCCTGTGGGCAGTTCATTGGAATGATTTACAAGGCTCAAAAAAACATCATTTGGGGCAAATAAAAGTTTTTATTGATAACAGGTCCCATTATGGCAGAAATGGACACTTTTAAAGAAATGCTTTATCGTTTTTCCATTATCTGTAATTTGTTACCTTCATCTCTAAAGAAACAAACAAACAGAAGCATGGAGTAAAAGACTCAGGTGTGGTATATCTTATGAGCAATGTAAGCTATCAACACGACTTAGTGGACACGTTCCACAACCTTTCCTCATAACAAGTATAACCCACATCCAGGAACAATTACATACATGATGCCGGCTAATGAAACCATTTATCTACTGCAGCTGCTATTCAGGAAAACACCTACAGCCAGCCATAAAATCCCTGTCACCACTCGATCAGTTAGCCATTAAAGGGAACTCGTCAGCTTCTAAAGGCAGTGCAATCTGCCAGCTGCATACTATGGAGCAGAATGATATCTTGGTTTGTGGGAAAAGGCTCAGTAACTCATCTCTGTACACACTGGTCCAGTGGGTGGTCCACGCCGTGATTTACAGCTATCCCTGCAAGCACTGGAAGACTGTCAATCACTGAGAAACCGTCCAATGGACCTGTGTGCACACAAGGAGCAGGGATTTCAGGGTGACGCTTTCTGCTGTCAGTGAAGGGTACAATCAGGGTAACATCCTGTGCATCAGTACAAATAAAATGTAAAACTTTGGCTCCTAGGGGATTGAAACGTGGCATACGCCAAAGCTATTTTCCAATGTATGCCTCTAACATAGGGCACCCATAGGCCTACAGGGAAAAATACGTATACCATTTTAATTTTCTACTGGGTTGATGGAGGAATACTTTTTTGACCTCCATTGGGTGAATGCATCACACAAACTTTTAAACTGGTTCCCAAGATCCTCAAAAGAGTCCTAATGCTTTTCAGTAAAGGCACGCAAACCTTTATGGGGTTTATTCAGGGCTCCCCAGATGTGTAGTGCTATAAAGGATTGCAGAAATCAGAGTACTCTCCGCTGCAGAACCCTGAGCAGCTGCTTCTTGCTACCTTTAAATGGGGTGTCCACTACTAGGACAACCACTTCTGATACTACATATTTCTCCCACGTAAAATAAGCCTATAGTCACCTCCTGTACCGCACAGTACCAGCAGTGCCGGGGTTCCCAAGACGTGTGATGTCATTCAAGTCCAGAGTCCAATCAGCGCCGACTTCTATCTCCCCACCTTCGGATACAGGGGCAATCAACAGGAAGTGAGCAGCAGCCACAGTGCTCACTCCCTGCTGATCAGCTGGTGCTGACTGGATGGGGGGCTTGTGTAACGTTACGTGAGCCCCCGGAACGTGAACCAATGCACTGCACAGAAGGAGTATAAGCTTTATTATTTTACCTGGGGAAATGTGGAATCAGAAGGGGTTGTCCTAGTAGTGCAGAACCTCTTCAAGGTTACACCGAGGCAGATATGATAAATGACTGCTACATATTGAAGGACGTGCCACTTATAACTCACCTCATTACTCAGGGGACCACAAACACTGGGACACGTAGTTAGATTGGCACGGGGGGGCAAAGTGGAGAACGACAATGCACCAAGACTTATTGCACACCATAAGGCTATGTGCGCACTGAGCGTTTTCCGGGTGCATTTTTGAGCTCAACACTGCATGACTTTGCTTCACCAGCAAAGTGAGTTTTCATTTTTGCTTTCCGCACACTTTTTTTTAGCTGCGTCTGAGCTAAAAAAAAAAATAAATAAAAAAATGGACATGTCAATTCTTTTCTGTGTTTTTCACCCATGCGGTAAAAACTCAGCGGAGTGAGCACTGTGCAGTGTGACGGCTGGTGACGTGATTGCGCAGGCGTGAGATTATGGGCAGCGCTGTGATTGTCATCAGCAAGTACCTGTCCATAATCTCGTGCCTGCGCTTTCCCCTCTGCCTCCACAGTTCTGTGCAAGCGCTGGCAAGATGACCCCACGTCACCTCTTACCCATCTTTCCCTGGAGCAGGAAATAGATGGGAGGAGCGGAGCAGCAGAACAGTGGAGGCAGAGTGAAAAGCGCGGGCACGAGATTATGGGCGGGTACTTGCTGATGACAATCACAGCGCCGCCCATAATCTCACGCCTGCGCAATCACGTCACCCGCGGTCACACTGCACAGTGCTCACTCCCGCGAGAGTGGCACGGCACATGCGTGAGACCTCGGGAGCACTGGGCAGCGTCCTCAGTTATGGAAATGAGTGATGGGGGACGACGTAAAGCAGCAGGAGGGCGACTAACGGACGCAAGACAGCCTGCCCCCGTGTACAGAAAAAATGATTAGCATACAAAAAAAGGTAAGACTTTATAAAGTATTTATTTAGGTCTCAAAGGGGGCACAATAATTAGAGGAACCTTTCTAGAATGCAGCCCAGGAGCTGCAGAGGGGGAATCTTTTAGGTTTATTGCAAAATTTCTGCTGATAGGTTCCCTTTAACCCCTTCACGACCGGCCGATTTCGCTTTCCATTTTTTTTTCGCCATTCTTTTTCTGAGAGACGTAACTTTTTTATTTTTCAGTCAATATGGTCATGTGAGGGCTCATTTTTTGCGGAACGAGCTGTACTTTTAAATGAAACCATAAGTTTTACAATATAGTGTACTGAAAAACGGCAAAAAAATTCCAAATGCAGAAAAATTGCAAAAAAACTGCAATAACACTATTGTTTGAGATATTTTATTCACTGTGTTCACTATATGGTAAAACTGATGTGTGGGTGTGATGCCTCAGGTCAGTGCGAGTTCGTAGACCCGAAACATGTATAGGTTTACTTTTATATAAAGGGGTTAAAAAAAACCCTGAAGTTTGACTGAAAAAAGTGGCGCACGTTTTACGCCATATTCCGTGACCCGTAGTGTTCTCATTTTTCGGGATCTATGGCTCAGTGATGGCTTATTTTTTGCGTCTCGAGCTGACGTTTTTAACGGTACCATTTTTGCGCAGATGCTACGTTTTGATCGCCTCTTATAGCATTTTGCGCAAAAGTTGTGGCGACAAAAAAAGTCGTTTTGGCGTTTGGAATTTTTTGCCGCTACGCCGTATACTGATCAGATTGATTTTATATTTTGATAGATCGGGCGTTTCTGAACGCGGCGATATCAAATGTGTGTATATTATTTTTTTAACCCTTTCATTTTCAATGGGGCGAATGGGGGGTGATTTGAACTTTTAGGGGTTTTTTTAACCTTTTTTTTTATTTTACTAGTCCCCCTAGGGGGTTATTGCGATCAGCAATCCAATCGCTCTGCACTATCTGCTGATCACAGCTATACAGCTGTAAACAGCAGATATGCTCTCTTTCTCTTTTGCTGTGCCGCTAGCACAGCGAAAGCAAGTCATGTGTTGTGCAGGAGTCATCACATGACCCTGTGCTACCATGACAACTAACGGAAGTCACGTGATCGCGTCACGTGACTTCCGGTATCGGGCAGTAAGTAAAAGTTTACCGCGATCGCACTTATAATGGCGCTGTCACATACTGACAGCGCCATTTAAGGGGTTAAACGGCACGAGCAGATAACGATTCTGCTCGTGCCTAGCAGGCAGACATCTCAGCTGTGAAAATCAGCTGAGATGTGTGCCGATCGCGACATGCTGCCGCCAGCAGACCGCGGGCAGTAACATTATGACGGCTAGGACGTAATTTTACGGCCCACGGTCGTTAAGGGGTTAAGTGGGAAAAAATAATAAAGCTAAAAACACACCAGTTCCTTCCGTATTTTTGATGAGACGCTGACCAAACTGTCTCAACTCTAGTCCATCCTGAATGCAGCAGGCTGGGTCATAATTTTGTCCAGCCGCTTCACCAATGCCGCCACCTTGTGCCAGTCATTGCACGGATTACCCATTCACTGCAGAATACAACACAAACTTCTCTCTCACACCCAAAAAGCTCTTCATAATTACCCACCGCCCTATATCTCTCCTCCCTTATCTCTGTCTATCACCCTAGCCGTACACTTTGTTCTGCAACTGATCTAAAGGTACCTTCACACATAACGACTTACCTGCGATCCGAAAAACGATGCGACCTGATAGGGATCGCAGGTAAGTCGCTGGGAGATCGCAGGTGAGATGTCACACAGTGAGATCTTACCAGCGATGCAGAATAATACAGATCGCAGTAGCGACCTGTATAACGATCTCAGCAGTCACTGTGATCCTGTTACACAGTGTCAAACACAGCGATGTGTCCTGCCCAGCAGGACATCACCTTTGAAGAAAATGGCCTGGACCATTCTGCAACGACTAGAGATCTCACAGCAGGGGCCTGATCGCTGGTAAGTGTCACACATAACGAGATCGCTAACGGGATCGCTACTGCGTCACCAAAACGGTGACTCAGCTGCGATCTCGCTAGCGATCTCGTTATGTGTGACAGTACCTTAAGACTAATATCCTTCATAATCGGAACTTCACACCTCGGTCTCCAAGACTTCTCTTCTGCTGCGCCAGTATTCTGGAATGCACTACCCAGACGATCCAGTCAACACCTAACCGCCACATTTATTAAGAGTGCTTCAATGCAAATTTGTCACCAGGTTTTTCCCTCATAAGCTGCAGCCACCACCAGTAAGCCATTACATACAGCATTCTAGAATAATGTATATAAGAGGCCTGGCCGCTGTGTATAAAGTAAAAAAAGACCTTTATTATACTCACCTAGGAGGAAGTCGGGTCCAACGGGCGTCGCTGCTCACGGGTCCAGCACCTCTTGTGTAGTCGCCGCCGTCCTTCCAGCCCTGTGTGGATGATGCGTAATACATCATCTACACAGAGGCCTCCATTGCACTCCTGCACATGCGTACTTTGATCTGTCCTGCTGAGGGCAGATCAAAGTGAGCATGCGCAGGAGCGCAATGGAGGCCTTTGTGTGCATGATGTAGGACGTGTCACCTACATGGGGCTGGGAAGGTGGACGGCGACTGCACAAGATTGAGGAGATACCGGACCAGACAGCCCTGCAGGTGAGTATAATAAAGATCCTTTTTATAGTATACAGAGCGCCCCGGGCTCTTATATATAGTATTATAGAATGCTGTATATAAAGCTCACTGGTGCTGGCCGCAGCTTAAAGGGAACCTGTCAGCAGAAATTTTGCACTAAACATAAAAGTTTCCCCCTCTGCAGCTCCTGGGCTGCATTCTAGCAAGGTTCCTGTTGCTATTCTGCCCCCTTTGCGACCAAAATAAACACTTTATAAAGTCTTACCATTTTGTATGCTAATCTTTTTGTTATGTACAAGGGGGTGGGGTGTCTTGCGTCCGTTAGTCGCCCTCCTGCCGCTTTACGCCGTCCCCCATCGCTCATTTCCATAACTGAGGACGCCGCCCAGTGCTCCCGAGCTCTCGCGCATGCGCTGTGCCACTCTCGCGGGAGTGAGCACTGTGCAGTGTAACCGCTGGTGACGTGATTGCGCAGGCGTGAGATTGTCATTAGCAAGTACCCGCCCATAATCTCGTGCCTGCGCTTTTCACTCTGCCTCCACCGTTATGCTGCTCCGCTCCTCCCATCTATTTCCTGCTCCAGGGAAAGATGGGTAAGAGGTGACGTGGGTTCATCTGGCTAGCGCTTGCGCAGAACGGTGGAGGCAGAGGGGAAAGCGCGGCCACGAGATTATGGGCAGGTACTTGCTGATGACAATCAAAGTGCCGCCCATAATCTCTAGCCTGCGCAATCATGTCACCCGCGGTCACTCTGTGCACAGTGCTCAGTCCCACGAGAGTGGCACGGCGCATGCGCGAGACCTCGGGAGCACTGGGCGGCGTCCTCAGTTATGGAAATGAGCGATGGGGGACGGCGTAAAGTGGCAGGAGAGCAACTAACGGACGCAAGACAGCCTGCCCCCGTGTACATAAAAGGAAAAACCTGGTGACAGTTTCCCTTTAAAAAGCACATCTCTTTAGACAAGCCTATCACCTCCACTCACTAATCAACTATCTCCTGTTCCCTCTGACTCAGCATCTACTCCCTCCTATTCATCTGTGTCCACATCCTCCATGCAGCCTTTAGCCCCTGGTAACTGTACTTGGATATTGCATGAAGATTTCATTATAGATTGTAAGCTTGTGAACAAGCCCTCACTCCTCCTGTAACTGATCTACGTGTTAGGCTATGTGCGCACGTTGCGTAATTACATGCAGTTACGCTGCACTTTGTAGCGCAGCGTAACTGCATTCATCCTGCGTTCCCTGCATAATCTATGAAGATTATGCAGGAGCCGTGCGCACGTGGCGTCTTAGAGCACAGCGCTTCGGCTGCTGCCCAAAGCGCGCGTTCTAAGAAGTGACAGGTCACTTCTTCCGTGCACTTTGCCTGCATCCCCAGCTCTGTCTATGGCAGGAGCTGCAGTCAGAGCGCATGGAATCGGCTTTTTTTTTTTTTTCACTACGGACATTTTCTGCAGTGATTTGAAGCGCACGTGTGCTCTTCAGATCGCTGCAGAAATTTCTGCAGTGACTGTACGCAACGTGCGCACATAGCCTTACTTTGTATTGTCTTTACTGTATTCTCTGTACATCCCTGCACATTGACGATAGATAAAAGAAAATTGTTGGGTTTTTGTTCTGGATGAATAGTGGACAAGGGGTTGTCTGTCCTTAAGAGCACTTTACACGCTGAGATATCGCTATCGATATCGCTAGTGAGCGTACCCACCCCCGTCGGTTGTGCATCAATGGCAAATCGCTGCCCGTGGCGCACAACATCGCTTACACCCATCACACGGACTTACCTTCCCTGCGACGTCGCTGTGGCTGGCAAACCGCCTTCTTTCTAAGGGGGCGGTACGTGCGGCATCACAGCGACGTCACACGGCAGCCGTCCAATAGAAGCGGAGGGGCGGAGATGAGCGGGACGAACATCCCGCCCACCTCCTTCCTTCCTCATTGCGGCCGGCCGCAGGTACGAGGTTGTTGCTCGTGCCTGCGGTGTCACACATAGCGATGTGCGCTGCCGCAGGTACGACAAAACCTCGCTACTGAATAGGCAACGATTTTTGGTAAGTGAACGATGTCTCACATACCAACGATTTTTGCCTCTTTTGCAATCGTTTAAGGTCGCTCATAGGTGTTACACGCTGCAATGTCGCTAACGACGCCGGATCTGCGTCACAAACACCATGACCCCGACGATATATTGTTAGCGATGTCGCAGCGCGTGTAAATGGCCCTTTAGGCTACAAGGCTCCCATCACTGTGACTGCAGACTTGTGAATCCCCACATTGTGTGCACTGCATGCTGTGAAGACTGTCCGGTATCAGAGCAGCGGTCACATGGCCGAGAGTCGCTGCAGACTGTAAACCCGCCAGGGCCCGGCAATCTCCCCTCTGTGCCAGTCTGTCATTGCTATTTCACTAGAATTTATATTTGTACTAGAAATAGGCCCGATGCTATCGCATCGGGAGTACGGTGAAGTGAACATCTGTGTATGCTTGTTGCTATAGCTCCGCTATTCGTACGCATGCACGTCACCGCAGCTTCCAGGCACAAACTGCGCGTGCACAAGTAGCGGTGACATCACTGCTCTTCCCACGCAGACGCGGCTGGGACTGCACCTGCGTGGGAAGAGCAGTTTGTGCCTGGAAGCTGCGGTGACGTGTATGTTACTTGCACAGGCGCAGTTCAAACTGCACCTGCACAACTGACAGTGCTGCGGTGCATGCTGGAATACGGTTACAGAAACTGGCGATTATGTATGTAGATGTGATATGGGTAGCACATTGTTAGGCTGGTTTCAGGCGTCCGTATTTTAGGTACGTGTGACATCCGTATTTAACACGGATGCCATATGTACCCATGTTTTTCTCTGGAATTAATCACCGCATGGCCCCACACGTCCGTTTTTTCTCCGGCAGCACGGGTGTCACACAGAACGCACACTGATGTGATCCGTGTGACATCAGTGGGACACATACCGGAGAATACACAGGTCTTTTAAATAAAAGGATTTTTTATATTCACCTGTATCCAGCGATGCCGTCTTCGGCTCTGCTGCCTCCCGCTCCTGACCTGCGCTCATTATACTCATAGAATATTCATTGCACTGAAGAGCTGGAAGCAGGAGCAGCGCTGGGGACCGCATCAGGTGAGTATCCAGGTGTGGGTGTGTGGGTGTGTGTGTGTGTGTGTGTGTGTGTGTGTGTGTTTTCAAGAATGTGTCTGCTATGTGAGTATATGTGCGTGCAGTGAGGACCTGGAAGTCGGCGCATCGTGTGAACAGCATCAGGGACTCACTGGATGCTGTGGTGCCGTGTATGTCACTTGCACATGCATAGTTCGAACTGCGCCTGTGCAGCTGACAGTGTCGCGGTATACCGGAATAGGGTTACAGAAACTGGCAATTATGTATGTAGATATTGTATGTAACCCAGTCTCATATACAGCACCATGGAATCAATGTTGCTCTATAAATAATAATAATTACCCAGGGCTGAATCCGACTAGACAGGTTTCCAGCGAACTCAGTGCAAATGTACTGCATGAGGCTGGAAACTGTCTACTCGGATTCTGCCTGGGGTAATTATTATTATTATATGGAACACCATCGATTCCATAGTGCCGCATACGAGACAAGATTACATACAAAACACAGACATAGGTTACACTATACAACCTAACAATGACAGACTGGAACAGAGGGAGATGGCCCAGCCCATGGCCGCCGTTCCCAGCTCCGATACCGGAGAATCTTCACAGCGCACAGTGTGTGCAGTCTGAGGATTCACAAATCTGCGGTCACATAGTGACACCGAGGGACTGCACATTTGTGGATTTAGACCAAAGGACCCCGTTAAAGAGTACAGTAAAGCATAGTCTTGCTGCGCTTGGTCCTCCTGTAAGTTAAAAATGATTTGGTGTACACAGTCTAAAATATCCAGGAGGCTGTCTGCTTCAGTCTCTGTCACCCATCCTTTTTAGTGTGCGGTTCCACACAGTCAGCATCCTACTGGGACATTGGGTGCTAGAACTATCCTTTCCCACCCTTCCCAGCACGCACTGCCAGCTCACCCCTGTAATGAGTGTAAGATGGTGAACAGACAGGAGAGCAAGAGCAGAGTCAGCTCCCACTCTTGTACAGCATCTCGCTCGCTCCTACTCCTGTACTCATACCTATATAGCTTCTTGATCGCTCCCATTCCCATACAGCAACTCGCTCACTCCTACTTCTGTACTCACCCCTGTACAGTGTCTCGCTCCCAATACTGCACTCGCCCTTATACAGCATCTCGCTCCTGCTCTGGCCCCTGTACAGCATCTCGCTCCAACTCCTGTACCCGCTCCCAATCCTATACAGCGTCTCGCTCCCATCACTGTACAGAATCTCGCTCCCATCACTGTACAGCATCTCGCTCCTGCTCTGGCCCCGGTACAGCATCTCTCTCCTACTCCTTGTACCCGCTCCCAATCCTATACAGCGTCTCGCTCCCAATCCTATACAGCGTCTCGCTCCCAATCCTATACAGTGTCGCTCCCGCTCTCATCACTGTACAGAATCTCGCTCCTGCTCTCACCCTTGTACAGTATCTCGCTTCCGCTCCTGCACTCGCCCCTGTATAATCTAGCTCCCGCACTTGCCCTTGTACAGCGCCTCACCACTCCCACTCCTGTACCCGCTCCCACTCATGTACAGCGCCTCGCCACTCCCAGTAGTGTACCCACTCCCACTCATGTACAGCACCTTGCCGCTCCCACTCCGGTACAGCATCTCGCTCCCGCACTTGCCCTTGTACAATGCCTCACCGCTCCCACTCCGGTACAGACTCTCACTCGCCCTTGTACAGTGCCTCGCCGCTCACACTCCGGTACAGCATCTCACTCGCCCTTGTACAGTGCCTCGCCGCTCACACTCCGGTACAGCATCTCCCTCCCCGCTCACACTCCGGTACAGCATCTCCCTCCCCGCTCACACTCCGGTACAGCATCTCCCTCCCCGCTCACACTCCGGTACAGCATCTCCCTCCCCGCTCACACTCCGGTACAGCATCTCCCTCCCCGCTCACACTCCGGTACAGCATCTCCCTCCCCGCTCACACTCCGGTACAGCATCTCCCTCCCCGCTCACACTCCGGTACAGCATCTCCCTCCCCGCTCACACTCCGGTACAGCATCTCCCTCCCCGCTCACACTCCGGTACAGCATCTCCCTCCCCGCTCACACTCCGGTACAGCATCTCCCTCCCCGCTCACACTCCGGTACAGCATCTCCCTCCCCGCTCACACTCCGGTACAGCATCTCCCTCCCCGCTCACACTCCGGTACAGCATCTCCCTCCCCGCTCACACTCCGGTACAGCATCTCCCTCGCCGCTCACACTCCGGTACAGCATCTCCCTCCCCGCTCACACTCCGGTACAGCATCTCCCTCGCCGCTCACACTCCGGTACAGCATCTCCCTCCCGTACTCGCCCTTGTACAGCTCCTCACGGCTTCCACTCCTGTCCCCGCTCCCACTCCTGTACAGCGTTTTTGTCCCTGCTCCTACAGGCGGATTACACCGGATAACCGTTAAAATGATTTTTACAAACAGAAAACAATGTTTTGGCCACGTAAAGGATTTTTCGACATCCGTCAGATTTGCCTGTTTCTTCGGGTAACGATGGTGACCATTAATGACGCCTTATCCATTTGCTGGACACAAGTCCCCAAACATTGGGTCGTTGCCAGGTTAGGGCTAATGACGAGCACGGTGAGGTAGCCCAGTACACGACTGAGTCTGTATGGATGGCAGCCATGGAGCCAGCAGGGACCATACATGTGGATATGAGGGAGGGGTCGGCCAGATCAATCAGCAGCTGGAGCAGAACATAATCCACGGCCCCACGCGTGTACACACCCTGCCTCACACGGAGCCCACCGTCCCCAGCTCACCCGTTCCTCTTGGGCCGTTAGCTGTTTCTCCGCCATGTTGCTTCGCGGCTCCGGTTCTCCGGCACATCCGGGCACCTCCCGTGTTCGGTCCAGACTCGGCGCGGACAGAGGATGTGACTCTGCGTCTGTCTCTCCCTCCGGCCCTGCACAGTATACACCGACGTCAGAGCGACCGCCGAGTCCCGGCCTCTCCTCCTCCCTTTGGACCAGGAGAGAGGCGAGGCTGTGACGAGGCGGGGATGGAGCGGCCCGTGGAGCCGGGGAGGGGTCTGCGCCGCCATCTTTGATTTGGGAAGAGGTTTGATTGAATGCAGCGCGGCCACTTGTGGGGAGGTTTCTCTCAGGGACACTGAGAACGTTACATGGCAGCGGCCGGCCTGTCACTGGTGACCAGCTGCCTCATTAGTGACCCGTCAGTGTGTCCGGCGGGGCCAGTGACAGGAGTCCATAAGCCATGTCACACCGTAAGCTCTGGTTCCCACCACCTTATTAGTGCTGTCTGAAAAAACGGACCAATGTTATTCAACGGAGCCAACAAGTGATTTTACGTCAGTGCTGGAGTTGTGCTGAGTCTCCTGCCTCAGGGTTCGCTCACATCTAATAGAAGAAACCCTTGCACTGCCAGAGTTCTCCTTGCATGCCGGACTTTGCCCCAGTTGAGCTGGATCACTTTTTTTCCTTCTCATTCACTCACATCTGCCTATACATACAAGTACAATGTGAGGAAAATGCGCAATGTTATTCTATAAGGCTGGAATCACACTTGCGAGTGTAAAATCGGTCCGATTCTCATGCCAGAAAGTAGGACGATTTCTTCTCACATTTCTTCAGTGTGCTGTCCGTGTGCAATCGTTTTTTTTCCTCAGCAGCTGCTACTCATGTACTGTCATATACAGGATCATTTACAGTGTTCTCTGCTACATGATAAAAATGTATGGAGAAAAATGGATGTCACTAGGATGGTCCGTGTGGCATCCGTTTTTTTCCACGCACCCATAGACTTGCATTGAAGAGACTCGCGTGAGAAACTCACCAAAACGCAGCATGCTGCCATTTTTTTTCTCAGTCCGATTTGGACTGAGAAAAAAATAGCTACCTCATTGCTTAACATTGGTCCGATTGCAATGTGAGATTTTCTCGCATTGCACTCGTGCGAGTTAATCGCAAGTGTGACTTCAGCCTAAGGCCCGTTTCACACGTCAGTGATAAACAGTGACGTTTTTCACTGGCGTGTAAAACACGCACATGTCCCTGCGTGTGCCGTGATTCACGGCACACATGGGTTGTCTAAGTGCAATCCGGGCTCCGTTCTCCGTGGCCCGTGATTGCACTTAGAAAACTACTCACCTGTGCGCGCTCCCGCTCTCCATGGTGCTGATCGCTCCCGCGACGCAGCATCCGGCCGGCGGTGACCCCCGCAGCAGCTGCTTCCGGGTTGGCTGTGTCGCGCATAATGAATATGCGCGACAGTAATCAGCCGGCTTAGAAGCAGCCGGCAGAACGGGCTGCAGAGGACATCGCTGGACGCCGGGTGAGTTAAAATGTTTTTTATTGTAAAAGCACGTTTTTTTCTGGCACGTGTTTCACGGACCACACCACTGCGTGGTCCGTGGAACATCAGTGATGCCAGAAAAAAATGGACATGTCTCCGTGCGGCAATCACGCACACGCGGGTACGCTGCACGGAGACACGTGCAGTGAAAAATCACTGACGTGTGAGCAGACCCATTCATTATAATGGGTCTGCGTATGTCAGTGATTCTGGTACGTTTAAAAAAAAGCACAAACGTACCAGAATCACTGACGTGTGAAAGGGGCCTAAGGCTAGTGCCACACATCCGTGCCTCCGGTACGTGTTTGGCATTTTTTACACGTACCGGAGACACGTACAGCAATGCCACCCTATGGTAGCAGGCACACACACGTAAAACCACACGGAACGTGTGTCCGTGTGCGTTTGTACGTGTGTGCGATTTTCAAAGCGCTGACATGTCCGTTTTTTCACCGGCAGCACGGGTGTCACACGGCCCGCACCCGTACCACACGGGTGTAGTGTGGATGCGGTCCCGTGTGACACGCGCCGGAGAAAACACACATGTCAGTGAAAAAAAAACAAAACCTTAACTCACCTTCTCCAGCCCTACTGTCTCTGCCGCTGCTGCCTCTTGCTGCCGACCGCCGCTCATTATTCTCATTGAATATTCACTTCACTGCCTGGCAGCAGCAGCAGCGGGGAGACGGGAGGGCTGGAGACCGAAGATCAGCACCACGGACAGCAGCGCGGACAGCAGGAAGGACCAGGTGAGTATAATAATTACCGGTTCTACGTGTGCTATCGCGGATAGCACACGTAGAACACACGTGTCACGCACGTACCAGAGACACGTACTTACCTGCACGCAACACGCAGGGAAAATACGTGTCTCTCGGCACGTGCGTGAATTTCACGTGAGTGTGGCAGAAGCCTAAGGCAGCGATTATCTGCCAGATTTTCCTCAGCATTGCACATGGCCGTGTATATCGGCGAGACTCACCAATGCAAGTCTGTGGGTGCGAGAAAAAAAACGGACATCACACGAACCATCTGCACAGTGTGTGATTCTTGTAGCTCATTCAGATGACAGTTCCATTTGTTCTTGTCAGTTCCTTCTTTTTTGCGGACCTACTGACAATACCATGTTTTCAATGTCTTTTGTGTAGGATCGGATAACACACTGAAGCACTTCCATGTGCATCTGATCCTACAAAAAAACACATCGGATGTCGTATGTCCATATCGTATGTTCATTCCGTTATTATGGAACCTGTCCTATTCTGTTCTGTAATAACGGATTGTGACTCAATACAAGTCAATGGGTCCGCAAAATCCCCAGAAGCCACACGGAAGCACTTTCGTGTGACTTCTGTGGCACCCTTGGGCTTCAGGCGCCACAGGGTATTAGGTTACATGCGCACGCTGCATTTTTTGCTGCGTTTTTGGCTGCAGTTTTGTTGTCAGAACTTTTTGACATTTGACTTCCCAGCAAAGTCTATGAGAAGTCAGATTTGCTATGTGCACATTGCAGTTTATTTGTCAGCGTTTTATTTGTCAAAAGTTTGTGACAAAAAAATGCAGCATGTTCATTCTTCCTGCATTTATGTCAACATTTGTCACAAAAATGCAGCAAAAACGCATTTTGTGAAAAACTCACCGAAAACGCAGCAAAAACGCACCTACAATTATAAGCATTTTTTGTGACATTTCCAGGCTGTCTCTGATAACGTGCAGTTTGGCTACAGTTTTGGCTGCAGTTTGTGAACACAAAAAGATGCAGTGTGCGCATGTAGCCTTACACCACTTTTATGGGGTAATATCTATCCTGGGTCAGGAGGGAGTTAACCTGCCGGTGCCTTCACAAAACACACACAAACAACAGTAAGGTACTTACGGGGTTGGCCTAGGTCTGACAGGGGAGCCAGCCATCACGAAGCATGGGACTTCCCAGTCGCTAGTATGCCGCCACCATACCAGCAGCCGAGCTGCTCGGATCCGGATCCGCGGTGGCTCGAGGGGCGTCCGTGCCCGGGGGTCTCGTGGCCACTTGAATGAAGGGGGGCTATTTACAGGGGAATTGATATAGTTCGTGACGCCAACCGTGGTGTGTGGTAAGGTTTAGTACCACCGTTATGGCTGGGAGTACCCGGTGGCGATGGAGTGGGCAGCCAGGTATTTAACCCCTCCACGGGTAGGGGAGATGCCCCAGGACTCGGTGACGGTGACAGGGATGTGCCATTGGGAAGGTAAGAGTCACTTGCGTACTCACTCAGTCCAATAACGCTGACACCGACAACTGTAGTAAACCAAAGTTCTGGACACCCCTGCCGCTGAGAGGGAGCACGTTTGGGTCCCGTTCCTTTTGGTGTTGCCTGTTGATCTGTGACCTTTTCCCATGGCACTTTGTTTCTTTCTGGTTGGTCCCTGTAGCCTAAAACTAGTCGGGTCCCGCTGCCCAGTATGGCTAACTGAGGGAGCTTGCTCTCTGGGTTCACGCCTGGGATTTCTTGGACCGTACTTGTGGAAAGTCCTATCCCTCGTTGCACTAGTACCCCAATTTTGGAGCGAGTGGAGAGCGGATCTTGAAGGCTCCGTTCTCGTCGGGCGAATTGTCAGGTTGCCTGAAGCTACTCCCTGACCTAGGGTCCACGTACCGCGTCATGCACTGGTCCCAGCCCGGTGATGGTACAAGGCCGCCGGCTATCCTCCTCGACAGTTCCGTGCCCCTTGATGTGATCCCCTGCGACCGGGGGTCCAGCTCCTACCAGGCCCAGACCAACGTCTGCTACCTAGTAGTTCCAAGGAGCCCAGCCCACTCCTGACCTCCCCTTAACCAACCCCCCAAGTGGGCGACCCTATTCCACTCAGGCCATCCACTGGTGGGTGTGGAGTAGAGTGTTCCTAGGATTTTGATTAGCTGGTTTTGGCAACACCATTGTTAGCGACCCGTAACCAAGGAGGAGGTGGATATTGCACAGAAGGGCAGATTGCACAATACCCTGTGACGACCTGTTAGGCCAGGGCGTCACATTCCCCCTTGGTTAAACGTAGCTTGTCCTCGAGCTACAGGACATCAGAGGTTTATTATTTTTTTTTTAACTGTAGAAAGGGTAAGAAAAGATAAGACATTTTATTTACAAATACGTCCCTCATTAGGGAGGCTGGTTACTTAAACGTTACCTAACACTTGAAAGTTCATCTCTCCAACGGTGGAACGCTACCGGTTTCAGTAGTAGCGGAGGCTCAACCTGCTCCGTTGCAGCCCCTTCCTGCTACAGTTCAGTCCCAATGTCTCGGATCCCATTAACCAGCCACCCAAACAACCTGACCCCCTGCAAAACTATGGTTGGTCCGTGACCAGGTTATGGTCCCGGGCGTTGTGATAGACGACTCTTGTGGGCACAGGAGGTGCAACTATTTACAAAATTACAAGTTCGTGTTGGTCACAACCAGTCCTGTGACTGTGGTCCATTTTTACTATATATAATCAACAAAGTTCATGTATTGGGAGTACACACTATAAAGAATCTCTTTGCAAATCAGGTGACTTCTTTCGTTCATTCAAACCCTATTAATTAAATGCTTATTTTCTAACATGTTCTATGTGAAAAATAAACTTTATTACTGACATGGACCCCCCCCCTGTGTTTGACGTGGTTTGTGTATATGCTTTTTAACAGTAATCTATGCCAATTTGCATGGGTCTTATTATGACCAGAATATTGGATCTTTATCCTCCCCTGATGATGTAAGAAACGCGTTGGGAGAAACCTGCACGACTGCTGGACATTTATTTGGAACCTGTGGAGACCCTGAGTCATCCAGATAAAGGACCAGGCGATCTCATCTTTTATGGTTACCATAAACATCCGGTATTAAAGGGAACCTGTCATCAGAAATTTCGCCCAAAAGCTAAAAGCTTCCCCCTCTGCAGCTCCTGGGCTGCATTCTAGGAAGGTCCCTGTTATTATTGTGCCCCATGTGAGACCAAAATAAAGCCTTTATAAAGTTCTACCTTTTTGTATGCAGCTTCTGTAAATGTGTCACGGGGGCGGGCTCTCTGCTGTCCGTTATTCTGCCTCCTGGTCCTGTATGCCGCCCCCATCGCTCCTTTCCATATCTGATGCACCGCCCACTGCTCCAGCCATCCCCGCGCATGCCCAGTGCCAGTCTCACAGGACTGAGCAGTGTGACCGCTGGTGACGTGTGCGCAGGCAAGTGATTATGGGCGGGACTGTGACTGTTATCAGCAAGTACCCGCCCATAATCTCGTGAGCGCGCAAACCTCTCCAGCATTCACACTGAGCTCAGTGTAGATGCTAGACTGTATGGGCTGCTTCCAGGAATGACGTCCCTTTGTCATGTGATAGGGGCGTGTTCAAAATACTATCACATGACAAAGGGACGTCATCCCTGGAAGCAGCCCATACAGTCTAGCATCTACACTGAGCTCAGTGTGAATGCTGGAGAGGTTTGCGCGCTCACGAGATTATGGGCGGGTACTTGCTGATAACAGTCACAGTCCCGCCCATAATCACTTGCCTGCGCACACGTCACCAGCGGTCACAGTGCTCAGTCCTGTGAGACTGGCACTGGGCATGCGCGTGGATGGCTGGAGCAGTGGGCGGTGCATCAGATATGGAAAGGAGCGATGGGGGCGGCATACAGGACCAGGAGGCAGAATAACGGACGGCAGAGAGCCCGCCCCCGTGACACATTTACAGAAGCTGCATACAAAAAGGTAGAACTTTATAAAGGCTTTATTTTGGTCTCACATGGGGCACAATAATAACAGGGACCTTCCTAGAATGCAGCCCAGGAGCTGCAGAGGGGGAAGCTTTTAGCTTTTGGGCGAAATTTCTGATGACAGGTTCCCTTTAAGTGCTCCAGATAATAGGGAAGGGATGACACGGCAGATATGGTAAGACCGTTCCTTTTCCATCATATATTCACCACCAGTTGCATTTGTGGCAGGTGATTTTGTGCATTTGTGGCAGGTGATTTTGTGGCTGCCTATATGTATCATTCATTATATGATCTATACTGCTGATATCTAGTGCGGTATTTTACAACAACGATATATATGATTGTCACTTTCCACATAAGTATTTGTGTATATAGCCAATTGGTCCTCTGCTGTGTTGTGGTATATTGGCTGTTTTATTGGTCTGTTTGTCAATTTTTAGGTCCTTCTTGGATTTTTAATTATATCAGATTAAAGGCTAATTTTTAGGCGTATTTTTTCCGTTCACTTTGCTATTCTTATCTACTTACCAGTGAATTGATACCCAGTGGCTATCTCAGGAAAAATAAACTTAGAAAAACAATAAACGAAAACACAGATATCTAACAGTATTTAAAACATTACTGGTGCCCGTAGCCACGCTTCCTTGTGGATACGTATTATCAACACTGGCACAGATTCCTCTTCCGGCATCACATGCTTGGTCACCTCTAGGGAATACCAGCCCCTTTCCCCACAATGCCGGGTGTAGGTGACCATATCCTCTGGTTGCAGATTTCGTTCGGGGTGTCCCTTAGGGAGGTGCTGCGCCATATCCTGTCGGGCCACAAACACCCCGGCTGTGAGGGCTGCCTCCCGAATGAACCCCCATCCCTGTACGGGGTCAAAACGGTCTACCAGACCATGGCACCGTGGCCCTCGGACTCGGGAAGCAGCGCTCCTCTCTTGCTTCTCACGGTTGTGGGGGGCAAGCTCAGGTCGTCGCGGTTTCGCGTTGTTATCTCCGCTTGTAGTTGCTGATGTTGTCGTTCCCAGTAGGGGGCGTCGGCGTTGGCTCCCTAGCTGGCGCTGGCTTCAGGTGCGCTCTTGCAGCCCCAACAGCCATTGGGATGCCTCGCGGCAGTGGAACCGGCAGCCCTCCAGGCTCCACTTCTGCTTTAGGTAATAAAAGGACCTACTGCTCTGGAGCCCAGGTTGCAGATTCCGGGTGCTCTGTCTCTGATGACGGGCCCGGTGATGTGGCCGGGTCTGGTCTGGCCAGTGTCGGGGTGACTGCTGTTGTGACCGGGTCGAGAGACGGAACCGGGGTTTCCGCAGCTGGAGCTTCACACAAAGACACTGAAGGTTCCGCTGCTGGGGTGGAAGTGGGCAGCTCGGCGTCCGCCGAGGACGGGGTTGGTGGCAGTGGAGTGCTCACCGGGACCGGGGGCAGTCCGGATCCCACAGCCACATTGGCCGGATTAGGGTAATCAATAGGGACTGGGTAACCGCTTACCCTCTCTTCACGTGGGATCTCTATCTCACAAGCTCGCACCGCTATCGCCAGGCTCATTATCTCTTCCCTCCAGTGATTCAAGATGAACAAGAACATCCTCCTGCACAGCTGCTCTGTCTCTTCTTCGATCCAGGTCGCGGTCCCGGTAACAGCACATTCCGGTTACCAGCTCCGCTCCACCATCTTGCCTCTGCGCTGTCCAGGAACGTTATGGCAGAGTCCTGGAGTCCCTGCTTCTCTTTTGCTGCAGTTACATTCCGGCACGCCCCCTTGGTTTTCACTCCGCACTCCTTTTGAAGCTGTGGCCCTCTGGGAACTTCCGGTTCCGACCTCTCTCAGGACCAAGGGCGGGGCTTCTGCTTGACGCGCTTTCGCGGGGAAGATGGTGTTTTTGGCGCGAAAAGATGGCGGAATTGGTGGGAACGGGATTTTGAGTAGCGGTCTCCGGTTCTCTAAGCGCACGTCACACAGGTAAGTGGGTCCTGCTCGAATCCTGTTCATGACGTCAGGTTTTTCGAGGTGTGCCACCCCCACGTCAGCAGCCGAGCTGCTCAGATTCGGATCCGCGGTGGCTCTAGGGGTGTCCGGACCCGGGGTTCTCGCGGTCACTCGAATGAAGGGAGAGTATTTACAGGGGAATTGATATAGTTCATGACACCACCTGTGGTGTGTGGTAAGGTGTTGTACCACTGCTGCGGCTGGGAGTACCGGTGGCGATGGAGTGGGCAGCCAGATGTTTAACCCCTTAACGGGTAGGGGAGATGCCCCGGGACTCGGTGACGGTGACAGGAATGTACCGCTGGGAAGGTAGCGGTCACTTGCATACTCACTAAGTCCAATAACGCTGACACCGACAACTGTAGTAAACCAAAGTTCTGGACACCGCTGCCGCTGAGGGGGAGCACGTTTGGGTCCCATTCCTTTTGGTGTTGCCTGTTGATCTGTGACCTTTTCTCGTGGCACCTTGTTTCTTTCTGGTTGGTCCCTGTAGCCTAAAACTAGTCGGGTCCTGCTCCCCAGTATGGCTAACTGAGGGAGCTTGCTCTCAGGGATTATGCCTGATATTTTTTGGACTGTACTTGTGGAAAGTCCTATCCCTCTCGTTGCGCTTGTACCCCGATTTTGGAGCTGGTGGAGAGCGGATCTTGAAGGCTCTGTTCTCGTCAGGTGAATTGTCAGGTTGCCTGAAGCTACTCCATGACCTAGTGTCCACGTACCCCGTCGTGCCCTGGTCCCAGCCCGGTGATGGTACAAGGCCGCAGGCTGTCCTCCTCGACAGTTCTGTGCCCCTTGTCACAATCCCCTGCGACTGGGGGTCCAGTTCCAACCAGGCCCAGACAAACGTCTGCTACCTAGTAGTTCCAAGGAGCCCAGCTCCTGACCTCCTCTCTCCTTCACCTCCAACACTACACTGGCCCACTCCTGACACTCCTGACCTCCCCTTAACCAACCCCCCAAGTGGGCGACCCTATTCCAATCAGGCCGTCCACTTGTGTGTCTGGTGGGTGTGGTACAGAGTGTTCCTAGGATTTTAATTAGCTGTTTTTTGCAACACCATTGTTAGGGACCCATAACCAAGGACGAGGTGGATATTGCACAGAAGGGCAGATTGCACAATACGCAGTAACCTGATAGGCCAGGGCATCACACTAGTACAATCATCGGGGGAGGGCACCACATGGGGTAGAAGTAGGCGCAACCAACACACTTAGACAGAACCTTCCTGGGCACAGCTTCGGAACCCAGCGCTGACAACTGGAGTTAGTGTTTCCTCTTTCTTTGTGGGCCCGTGGCTTGGAGCAGGAGACTCGGCCCGGGTTCCGGATAGCTACAGAGGGACACTTCACTGGCACTGGTGATGACCGCCGACGGATCCGGGATCAGCTGGAACCCATTGTGGCAGAGAACGGCACCTCGGGTAGCATCTAAAAGACTTGTAAGTAAACAGACTGGGAACCGCAGCCCTTGCCTCTCCTTTACCGGCGGCAACGTCCAGCACTGCAGCGCCAGCGGGGACTACCACTACGACCCCCGCCATCCTCCCGGTGTAATCCCACTCCGCCTGTGGGGAGCGACACCATCCCTGCTGCATCCAACATCTGCTCCGGTGAGAGACGCTGTAGCGGTGGCCCCCATCCCTGGCCACTTTCCACAGGTGGCACCACGATCCTAATAGACTTTCCTAAACCCCCGACTACTACATCCATCCTTTCTGCCACCCTCCAATCCTTCCTGTACGCCTTGGGGTAACGGAACCGAGCTAGGCCACCCTGTGACAACACAGAAGAATCTGCACCCCTGGCCGGGAAACGAGTAGGTTAAAACACCTGCCCAGTGGGGCTCTACATTTAGCGTCACAAACAGGATATTCGTGCCTATTGAACTTTCTATTTCGTGGACTGTGTGGCGTATTAGCAAAACCAGCAGATGCCATTACTGCAAAGTGCGGGAACAGAGAGGGTGTGTCTTCGTGGGAGGAGCCTACAGCAAAAGGCACGAACCGGAGTTCCGCTGCAGAGCCAGTCAGCAAGCAGAGACTCAAAAGTAATATGTTCGCTGTGGAAGATGCAGAGGCTGTCCCTCTTGCAGTAGCCACTGCTCCGGTAATCCCGTTTATCAAGCCTTACCTCCCGGGAGCGGCCTGGCTGTCACAGTATTCTGGAGAAGCCTATACCTTGTCTGACTTCAAGGAGCGACTGTATGGCGTATTCCGTATCTGCCCTCTAACGGAGAACCAGAAAGCTAACATCCTCATTGCTCAGCTAACCGGAGCAGCCCGGAGGGAGGTCAGATCCTGGCCGGAGACTCACAAGAGGGTGGTGAAGGACATTTTAACTAAGCTTAAGGTAACCTTTGATACCCGTACACCGTCTGAGATAAAAATGCGGTTTTATGGCTGCAAGCAGAGAGCCCAGGAGAGCATCCAGGATTATGCCTTAAATCTGTAAGAGGCAATGAAAGCAGTCAAGCAGGTGGAACCAGCAGAGGTGGGGGATGATAATCGCCTACTGACCGACCAGTTTCTGGAGGGGCTGCTATCTGATGCCCACCGGAGCCAGGTGCGCATTGTTGCCATGCAACACTCAGACAACAGCTTTGCCAAATTCAAAGACCGGGCCATCCAAGTGCTGCGTGAACCATCTCGGCCCAATCCTGTGTCCACTACCAAACTAAAGTTGGATGGAAAAGAGCAAGCCATGGCGAAGGATCCCCCCGATGATTGGCGACTCCAAATCCAGGAACTGATCAAGTGTGTGACTGCCTTAACCCATGTAGTGCAGTCCAAGCAGGTGAAACAGCTACCGCTATCCATTGAACTGGCTTCCAGTGCTGATGACCTTCCATGGCGACGACGCAATAGGGATCCGCTGTCCCAAGTTCCTGATCAGTATACTGACGATGGTGAGCTCATTTGCCGCCATTGTAGAAAAGCGGGACATTTTGCTAGAGGCTGACCTATGAGTATCCAGAACCAGGGGGCTGGGATCGGTTCCCTGGTACAGCCATCTCCACCAGCAGCGGACAAGAAAGAGTGATAGTAAATGTTTTCTTGCATAAGAAAAAGTTAATGTTGATTTTCTATGCTACACTTTGAAAATGTCTTGATGACTTGACCTGTTTGAAACAGTTGAAAATGTTTGAAATGTTTATTAGCTGTGCCTCCCATAAAGGGAAGACATAATGTTTTGGTTTAATGCATAACAAAAATGCGGTAATCTTTGTAGAATGTTGCAGCCCGGGAGTGCTGCCATTTGCCACCAGGGAATGTGGCACCCTTGGGCTTCAGTGTCACAGGGTATTACACCACTTTTATGGGGTAATATCTATCCCGGGTCAGGAGGGGGCTAACCTGCCGGTGCTTTCACAAAACACAAACAAACAACAGCAGGTGCTTACTCACAGGGGGTTGGAATAGGGCTCACAGGGGAGCCAGCCATCACGAAGCATGGGACTTTCCAATCACTAGGACAACCACCTGGGGCGGGCACCACATGGGGTAGAAGTAGGCGCAACCAACACACTTAGAACCTTCCTGAGCACAGCTTGGGACAACACCTAGAACTGACAACTGGAGTTAGGCTACTTTCACACTTGCGTTGTGCGGCATCCATTGCAATCTGCCGCCGCCTTGAGGAATTACGGTAACCATTGCAGGAAGCCATTTATTCCTCATAGACTTCTATTAAGGGTGGATTACAACGGATGGTCTTGCGTTGCATCCACCCCGCGCCGCATCATTTGTTTTGTCGGTGACCGTCAGTGCCCGTCGGGCGGAAGGAACACTGAATGTAGCGTTTTCTCTTGCTGTAAAAAAAACGCACTATGCAGGATTCCGTCGGAATCCATTAAGAGGCATAATGAATGTCTATGGTGCTGGATTCCGTCGACATGCATTTGTCTCACTGCAACTATTCACAACCGCCGGTGGGCGGGTCTATGTAGTGCAAAAAAGTAAATGAATAAATATTTTTTTTAAAAAAACGGCGTGCCGTTCCCCGCCAATTTTGATAAAAGCCAAGGTAAAGCCACACGGCTGGTATTCTCAGGATGGGGAGCCCCACGTTATGGGGAGCCCCCCAGCCTAAAAATATCAGCCAAATAGAATGGTGTTCCAAACGTTATTCCTAAGTCCGAACTGGGTGCAAAAACCTAAAAAAACATCACTATGGGGAGATAAGGTATGCACACCAGTGACTATGTATGGGGAATACATGAAATAGCAGAAACTGCTGTGTGAATACTAATACTAATATTAATAGTATTAATGTGAATACTAATACTAATAATCAGTAGCTAAATTTCTCTTGATTCATATGTTCATGGCAGTAATGCAGATTCCATTTTTCACATTTTCACTCTTGCATATAGCTATTGGATTTTTCAGGTTAGTATTCACACAGCAGTTTCTGCTATTTCATGTATTCCCCTTACATAGTCACTGGTGTGCATACCTTATCTCCCCATAGTGATGTTTTTTTAGGTTTTTGCACCCAGTTCGGACTTAGAATGGTGTTCCAAACGTTATTCCTATTTGTTAGTATTTTTTCGTTTGTAAGCCCTCCCCAACCACACCTATTGCCAATCCATATTATACGCATAGATAGCCTGGGTCTCAGCTTCCCATGCACGGTAAGTTTTTTAACTGCATGGGAGGATGCACACAGGCTGGGGACCCCAACGTGGAGAAATACTTTGGCGTAGTGTTGGGGCTCTATTGCATTGATCAATTCAGTAGCTAAATTTCTCTTGATTCATATGTTCATGGCAGTAATGCAGATTCCATTTTTCACATTTTCACTCTTGCATATAGCTATTGGATTTTTCAGGTCAGTATTCACACAGCAGTTTCTGCTATTTCATGTATTCCCCTTACATAGTCACTGGTGTGCATACCTTATCTCCCCATAGTAAAAATATCAGCCAGCAGCCGCCCGGTATTGCCACATCCATTAGATGCGATAGTCCCGGGACTCTACCCGGCTCATCCAGAATTGCCCTGGTGCGGTGGCAATCAGGGTAATAATGAGTTAATGGCAGTCTATAGCTGCCACTAAGTCCTAGGTTAATCATCACAGGCGTCCATGAGACACCCCCAATAAATAAACACATACACCTGAGAAAAAATACTTTATTTGGAATAAAAGACAAAAAACACCCTCTTTCACCACTTTATTAACCCCAAAATACCCCTCCAGGTCCGACGTAATCCTCACGAGGTCCCACGACGCTTTCAGCTCTGCTACATGAAGCTGACAGGAGCGGCAGTAGAACACCACCACTCTTGTGAGCTCCACGCAGAAACTGAAGTGAATTGACAGTGGGGACGTCACTGAGGTAGTGCCAGTGTGTGTGGTGATGATGGGTGTGGTAGTGCTGGTGTGTGCGGTGATGATGGGTGCTGGTAGTGCCTGAGTGTGTGCAGTGATGCTGGGTGTGGTAGTGCTTGCGTGTGTGCGGTGATGATGGCGGTAGTGCCGGGTTGTGTGCGGTGATGATGGGGGCGGTAGTGCCGGGGTGTGTGCAGTGCTGATAGGTGCAGTAGTGCTGGGGTGTCTGCGGTGATGATGGGTGCGGTAGTGCCGGGGTGTGTGCTGTGATGATGGGTGCTTTCTCTCTCTCTCTCTCTCTCTCTCTCTCTCGGCTAAAGAAAAACGCAACATGTTATTTCACAGGAATCCGTTGCCTTTATTATCACACTATTTACAACTCATCCGTCACATGCGTCATGCAACGCATTGTGACGGATGCCAAACGACGCAAATGTGAAAGTAGCCTTAAGGGGGCTTTACAAGCTGCGACATCGCTAATGCGGAGTCATTGGGGTCACGGAATTTGTGACGCACATCCGGCCGCATTAGCGATGCCGTTGCGTGTGACACCGATAAGCGATTTTGCATCGTTGCAAAAACGTGCAAAATCGCTAATCGGCGACATGGGGGTCCATTCTTAAAAATCATTACTGCAGCAGTAACGAAGTTGTTCCTCATTCCTGCGGCAGCACACATCGCTCCGTGTGACGCCGCAGGAACGAGGAAGCCCCCCTTACCTGCCTCCCGGCCGCTATGAGGAAGGAGGTGGACGGGATGTTACGTCCCGCTCATCTCCGCCCCTCCGCTGCTATTGGGCGGCGGTTCAGTGACGCTTCAGTGACGTCGCTGTGACGCCGCACGGACCGCCCCCTTAGAAAGGAGGCGGTTCGTCCGTCACAGCGACGTCGCCGGACAGGTAAGTATGTGTGACGGCTGTTGTGCGGCACGGGCAGCGATTTGCCCGTGTCGCGCAACAGATGGGGGCGGGTACCCACACTAGCGATATCGGGACCGATATCGCAGTGTGTAAAGCCCGCTTTAGTGTTTCCTCTTTCTTCGTGGGTCCGTGGCTTGGAGCAGGAGGCTCGGCCTGGGTTCCGTATAGCTACAGAGAGACACTTCACTAGAAACCTTCACGGGCACCGGTGGTGACCAACGACGGATCCGGGATCGGCTGGAGCCCATCGTGGCAGACGACACCTTGGCAGGCGTCTAAAAGACTTGTGAGTAAACAGACTGGGAACCACAGCCTTTGCCTCTGCCTCTCCTTTACTGGCGCCGGCCCCCAGCGCTGTGGCGCCAGCAGGGACTATCACTACGACCCCCACCATCCTCTCGGGGTAATCCGGCTCCGCCTGTGGGGAGCGACACCATCCCTGCTGCATTCAACATCTGCCCCGGTGAGAGACCCTGCAGCGGAGGCCCCATCCCTGGCCACGTACCACAGGTGGCATCACAATCCTAATAGACTTTCCTAAACCCCCAACTACTATTTTTATCTTGTGCCCGCACTGCAGTGTGTCAACATCTGCCTGCACTGCAGTATCAGAATCTTCCCGCACTGCAGTGTGTCAGCATCTGCCCGCACTGCAGTGTGTCAGCATCTGCCTGCACTGCAGTGTGTCAGCATCTGCCTGCACTGCAGTGTGTCAGCATCTGCCTGCACTGCAGTGTGTCAGCATCTGCCTGCACTGCAGTGTGTCAGCATCTGACCGTACTGCAGTGTGTCAGCATCTGCCCGTACTGCAGTGTGTCAGCATCTGCCCGCACTGCAGTGTGCGAGCAGCCATGGGGATTATAAGAATTGCCATCAGGAGGTTAGTAAAGTTCATTACCTGCAGTGATGAATTCCTGCACTCCTGACATCAGCGCTTGTCACTGACTTTTATGCCTGCCGCGTTCTCACATCAACTCTCACGGGTGGCCTGAAACTGTGACTAGCGGTGACGTCAAGAGTGCAGCAGACTTCATCAAACAAGTATTGTACCTAGCTAAACTCTTGAAGTCAGCGCTGGTCATGCCCTGCAGTGATCTGGGCTGTCCTATTGATGTTAGCTCAGGTCACTGCACTGCTCTCCCAGCCAGTGGGGAACATTCTTTTTTCCATTGACTGGGACAGTGAGTATGGATCGTCGTGGGACCCCCTTATTGGATTACGTCGGACCCGGATTTGTTTTTTCTTTCCAATAAATTGATGAAAGAGAGAATGTGTTGGGGAGTGTTTTTTTCAAATAAAAATTTGTCTATTTTTTTTTATTACTGACTGAGTTACTGATGTCGGGTATCTGATAGACGCTGTGACATCAAAACCTCTGGGCTTCATTGCCAGATGACATTACACATCTGGAATCAACCCCATATATTACCCCGTTTGTTACCACACCAGGGCATCGGGATGAGCCGGGTAAAGTTCCGGGACTGTCGCATCTAATGGATGCGGCAATTCCAGCCAGCTGCTAGCTGATATGTTTTGGCTGGGGGGCTCCCAATGATGTGGGTCTCCCCAGCCTGAGAATACCAGCCAGCATCTGTGAGGCTTTATCATGGCTGGTATCAAAATTGGAGGGAACCGCAAGCTGGTTTTTTTTATGTACTTATTGTACTGTACAATATAGACCTCCCCACCGGTGGCTGTGATTGGTTGCAGACAGCTGTCACTCAGCGTGGGGGCGTGTCTGACTGTAACGAATTACAGACGGGGGAGGAATGAATCTGTATGAGCCTAAAGAGCGGTCGGCTCGGGAAGATCAAAGAACTGCCACAGGAGCAGTGTGACAGCTGTGCTGGTGATCGGTGAGTATGTAGCGCTTGCTCCTATCCCTTTGCCCCAGATTCTGTTCCCCATAGACTTTATATGGGGACCAGCATCTTGCCAGATACCCTGGACTGCATGTAACTCTCCTTCTGTTTTTTTTTTGCGGTCCGCAAAAAATGGATGACACACGGCTTGTTTACAGAACGGGACGGATGCGGTTGTCACACAGATGCATCCGTGAAAAAACAGCATGGTCTGTGAGGCTCTCCATAGCTCAGTAACTCAGGGTCGTCATGTGATAACCCAGAGTTACCATGGCAGTGATGGGGTGGCTGTGACTGATCGCAGCATTTAGGAGGTTAAACTTCCAGGAGAGGCGCAAGCATTGCTCCGGGAAGTGAGAGCCGGGTCCTGAACCCCCACGATCGCCATGACTAAAAAAAGCACAAAAAGAAGCAGGAGAAAACGCATATGAAAAAATACGCAAACACAATTAAAAATGCACATTTTTCCTGACAAAACATGCTTTTTTGTGTGCTGAAAAGAAGCACGCAAAAAAACAACATGGGCACATAGCTTAAAGCTAGACTGACATAATAGATAGATCCCACTACATCTGCAAGGGGATTGTATGGTCTCCCCGTCTATGTGTGGGTTTCCTCCGGTTTCCTCCCACACTCCAAGGACATACTGATAGGGAATTTTGATTATGAGCCCCAATGGGGACAGTGATGATAATGTCAGTAAAGAGTTGTGGAGTTAAGGGTGCTATATCAGGGAATAAAATAAAAAATATCCTTTTTATATATAATATATATTATACATATATATATATATATATATATATATATATATATATATATATAAAATTTTTGGAGATTGAAGATAAAACGTGGCTAGGTCTTTCAGCATGATAATGATCCTGAGCACACTGCCAGGACATCTAAGGAGTGGCTTCGTAAGAAGCAAATGAAGGTCCTGGAGTGGCCTATCCAGTCTCCAGATCTCAACCCCATTGAAAACCTTTGGAGGGAGTTGAAAGTCTATGTTGCCTAGCGACAGGCCCAAAACATCACTGCTCTAGAGTTGATCTGCATGGAGGAATGGGCCAACATACCACCAACAATGTGTACCAAGAATGTTATGAAGACTTACAGAACACGTTTGACCTCTGTCATTGCCAAGAAAGAATATATAACAAAATATTGAGATGAACTTTTGTTATTGACCAAACACCTATTTTCCACCATAATATACAAAAAAATCTTGCCAAATCAGACGCGGTGATTTTCTGGATTTGTTTTCTCCTTTTGTCTCTCATAGTTGTGGTCTACCTATCATATCAATTACAGGCCTCTCTCATCTTTTTAAGTGGGAGAACTTGCACAATTGGTGGCTGACTAAATACTTTTTTTTCCCACTGTAGTCTAAGTTGGGGAAGGGAAATGAGAAAAATATAGGCAAAAATTAAATTTATGGGATAAAATAAGTAAAAATTGCTATGTGCAAATGTATTCACCCCTTTGGTTATGAAGTCTTTAAAATTTTTGGGTGCAAGCAATTACCTTCATAAGTCACATGCTTAGTGACAGAAAGTCCACTTGTGTGCAATGTAAGTGTACCGTGGTCTGTCAGTATACACACCTTTTCTGAAAGGCCACAGAGGTTGCAACACCATTAAACAAGAGGCACCACTAGGAAAACAACACTTTAAAGACCAAACAAATCTCCAAACAAGCATTTTCAGTTTGCACCTGTTCACATTTGTGTGTTTGGATGGGCTGGAGGGTAGGAGAAGCTTTAAAAAAAAACAAAAAACCCAAAACTTGAATACAAGGAAAATGAATGATAAACCAATGATGAAAACTGACACACAGGCTAAAAATAGTCAAAAATTAGATCACTAGTGAATAGCGTTATGTTTTTTTTTTTTTCTTCACATGAGAAAAGGCTAAAAGTTTGAACGAGGCTTTGAGCTGGATTCAGACAAGTGTATGCAAAATAGTTTGTTTTATGTCTAGAAAAAAATGTAAATTTTTCATCCGTATTGTCATCGGTATGAAGTTCATATAACATCACTGTGTCCATTTTTTTATGGCCATATGCAATCTGTATGTCTGGTTTTTACACCCGTATGACATCCGTTTTTTTACATGATCAATATAATAATAAAATACAAGTAATTTTCTATAGTAACCCCTTAAGAAAGAAGCCAATTTTGTACTTAATGACCAGGCTATTTTTTGCAATTCTGACCAGTGTCACTTTCACAGGCTACAACTCTAGAACACTTCAACAAATCCTGGTGATTCTGAGATATGTCAATTGTTTTTGCCACTTGGGTTTTGCACTGCAAAGCTGAGTTTTTGACCAAAGTTCTGCAACAAAAAGGCTGCAGTTTGAACTGCATAGTGCAGACAAGAAACCCAAATTCCCATAGACTTTGCTTGAAAAGCAGAACACAACCATTTTGCCATTAAACGCTGCAGTTGAAAAAGCAGCAAAAAAAGCAGGTAAAAAGCAACGTGCGGACATAGCCTTAGGCCCTGTGCGCACGCTGCAGTTTTTGCAGCGGATTTGCCGAGGTTTTGCTGCATGAATTGCTGCAGAAAATGTTCATAACCTTTCTGCAGTCCTTCCCCAGCAAAACCTATGGTAAAAAAAAAAAATGGTGTGTGCACACTGTGTTTTTTCCCCTACAGGTTTTGCTTCAGAATTTCTGCAGCAAAAAGAATGAGCATGTCACTTCTTTTCTGCAGGTTCCTGCGGTTTTTGTCAAAGATAATGGTAAAAAACCGCAGGGACCAACCCTCGGCAAAACCTCAACAAAAACGCGGGTGCGGTATTCTGCCAGAGGATGCAGATTTTTCTTAAGAAAAGTCCATTTTCTAGTGCACACATAGCCTTAGGCTATGTGCCCACGCTGAAAACCTACAGAAAAAACACTGAAACACATGTTATATAAACAATAATATTTATTATTGATTCAAATAAGTAGAAAAGGTTAAAAGTACGGGGATTAGGAAGAAGGAGAGGGGGAGGGGATGCAAAACAGTGATGATACAAGATGACCCCCAGTGGTCACCCAACGCTTGTAATCAGGATGTAGATACATAAAGTTACAATCAATGCAAATAATGTTGGGTATACTTATGAAGTAATGAAACCGAATTAATCCATGTAGTCAAAAGATCATATAAAGCCGTAGGTGTATGGAAAGTAAGGAGCAAAAATAGTTGATATTAAAAGGTCAAAGTTACCATAAATAGATCTCTAGAAGATCTAGTAGGTGCTCCTAACTGTAACAAGAGGGCTATTTTAAGGGGATAAACTCGGTTTACATGAGACCATACGTATACAATGACAATTTTATACAAACGATGCTCAAGGTGCTGGGACTGTGGAAAAGGTTCCTCATATTCCTACATTCAGGCTGGACTAGTGCGTAGGATAACATCAAAACAGTTTTTAGATTTTAATAATATATAAAGGACTATATGCAACCCCCACCAGGTGGAGCAGACATGGAGCGCACCTTACATAGATAGGCTAGTGCCTAAAAGAATGGTACTTTAACATGTGAGTACTGAATCAAACCAACATATATATAGGCAATATAGGAAAATACATGTGTTCATGAAACACTCCATATGTGCTCCATCAGAGTGGAGGAACCACATCAACCAGCAATGATATAGTCATTTAGCATAATTGTTAACCTGTTATTAGATGTATATATAAATAAAAGGATTCTATTAGTTATTCATTAGTCCATTGAATACAGCATCATTCAGTAGTTACAGGAAAAAAGTAGTATATTCAGCATCTCTATTTGACCAGGTAGAAGGATAAATACCATTCAGGAATAGAAACATTTATAACCAAGTTGGTATATCTAGAGGTGAAAATTATATAGTACCCAGTGCAATAAATGCTACAATATAGGGGCTATAATTTCCAGTTTGTAGATATATCCCTGAAGACACAACAGAACAGTTGAGCTGCTGAAGATATTAAACCTGGAGTATACTGAAATATACACATACAAATGCATAGAAAGCAATCAATAAGTTACTTACAAGCAGGAGACCACTGGGAGGCTTCCCAACGCGCGTTTCGCCGTCTTTATCAAGGGAAACGTGATGTTATCCTACGCACTAGTCCAGCCTGAATGTAGGAATATGAGGAACCTTTTCCACAGTCCCAGCACCTTGAGCATCGTTTGTATAAAATTGTCATTGTATACGTATGGTCTCATGTAAACCGAGTTTATCCCCTTAAAATAGCCCTCTTGTTACAGTTAGGAGCACCTACTAGATCTTCTAGAGATCTATTTATGGTAACTTTGACCTTTTAATATCAACTATTTTTGCTCCTTACTTTCCATACACCTACGGCTTTATATGATCTTTTGACTACATGGATTAATTCGGTTTCATTACTTCATAAGTATACCCAACATTATTTGCATTGATTGTAACTTTATGTATCTACATCCTGATTACAAGCGTTGGGTGACCACTGGGGGTCATCTTGTATCATCACTGTTTTGCATCCCCTCCCCCTCTCCTTCTTCCTAATCCCCGTACTTTTAACCTTTTCTACTTATTTGAATCAATAATAAATATTATTGTTTATATAACATGTGTTTCAGTGTTTTTTCTGTAGGTTTTCATGTATATGCACACTGGAACAAGTAATATGTTCTCTTGTTTATTGAAGTATGTGCCCACGCTGCGGAAAATGCGCGGATTTTGCCGCGGCTTTCTCGCGGAAAAACCGCGGATTTTCCGAAAATCTGCAGCAGCGGCACTTCCCAGCCATTTCTATGGCTTTTTGGAAATGCTGTGCCCATGCTGCGGATTTTTCCGCGGCGGATTTGGTGCGGATTTTGATCCGGAAAAATCTGCAACATGTCAATTATTGTTGCGGATTTTGATCCGGATTTTGGCTTCAGAATTGGGAAAAAAAAAATCCGCGGCAAATCCGCGGTAAATCCGCACCTTTGAAAAGGTGCGGATTTTGCGGGAAAGCCGCGGATTTTCATGCAGAAAAATCCGCAGCAACATTCTCTCGTGGACACATAGCCTAAGGGCTCATGCGCACGTAACTGCTGAATATTCTGCAGCGATTTGACAGCACATCTGCGCGTCAAATCGCTGCAGAAAGACTGCATAATGAATGCAGTATTTTTGTTAAAAAAAGCTGATTTCATGCGCTATGGCTGCTGCCCCCACCATAGACAGAGTGGGAGCTGCATCCAGAACGCAGAAATAATTGACATGCTGCTTTTATGAACGCACGGATTTAGGTCAAAATTTTAGCACCTAAATCGCTGCTTTCATAAAAGCAACGTGCGCACGTATCATGCACAATCTACATAGATTGTGCAGGAGACGCATGATGCATGCATTTACGCTGCAGTGCTAAATGCAGCGTCAATGCATGTGAGTACGCAACGTGCGCATAAGCTCTAACACTGTTTTTTCATGACATGTTGTAGTTCAGGATAGTTAAAAATTTAGGATGATATTTTTTACTTTTATTTGTGAAAAAAAATCATACATTTGCTGAAAATTTTGAACATTTTGCAATTTTCAAACTTTTAATTTTATGTCCTTAAACCAGAGAGTTATGTCACACAAAATAGTTACTAAATAACATTTCCCACATGTCTACTTTACATCAGTGCAATTTTTTAAACAAACTTTTTTGGGCTTAGGAAGTTAGAAGGGGTCAAAAGTTCATCAACAATTTCCCATTTTTCCAACAAAATTTACAAAACCATTTTTTTAGGGACCACATCACATTTGAACTGAGTTTGAGAGGCCGAGGTGACAGAAAATACCCAAAGTGACACCATTCTAAAATATGCACCCCTCAATGTACTGAAAACCAGACTCAAGAAGTTTATTAACCCTTCAGGTGCTTCACAGGAACTAAAGTGATGTGGAATGAAAAAAAAAACCCAAATTTTCATTTTACCTAAAAATGTTGCACTAGCCCAAATTTAATCACTTTTAGAAGAAATACAACAACAATATGGACACCAAAATGTGTTACCTACGGTAGTTTCTTCTGAGCGCGCTGATACTCCAGGTGTGGTCAGAAACCTCTGTTTAGACAAATGGGAGGACCCAGAACACAAGGAGCAATATTTGAATTTAAGACACAAATTTGCCTGAAATAGATTGCGGGCAACATGTTGCATTTGCCGGGTCCCTAAGGTACCTAAACAACAGAAATGTCCAACACGTGACCCCATTTTGGAAACTAGACCCCTCAAGGATTTTAGCTAGGGGTATAGAGAACATTTTGAACCTACAGGTACTGGTATTTTGTTTCACAAAAATGTTGCTTTAGCACCAAATTTCTCACTCACTTTTTCAAGCAGTAACACCAAAAAGTGAACCCCTCGGTTTGTCACCCACTTTTTTTATGAACACGATGATACCCCACATGTAGTCAGAAACCTCTGTTTGGACAAATGGGAGCGGGTCGAACAAAAGGAGTAATATTTGAATTTTGGAAAGCAAATTTGGCTGAAAAAGATTGTCGGTACCATTTTGCATTTGTAGGGCCCCTAAGGTACCTAAAGAGCAGAAACCCCCACAAGTGACCCTATTTTGCAAACTAGACCCCTCAGGGAATTTATCTAGATGTTTGGTGAGTACTCTGAACCGAATTTTATAATGTTGAGCCGTGAAAATAAAAAATACATTTTTATGACAAAATTGATACTTCAACCAGATAGATTTTTTCACAAGGGTATCAAGAAAAAAAAAAAAGCCATAAAATTTATTGTGCAATTTCTCCTAAGTACGCTGATACCTTATATGTGAGAGAAGTCAACTGTTTACGTGCATGGCAAGGCTCGAAAGGGAAGGAGCGCCATTTGACTGTAAAATTGGCTAGAATCATTGGCGGACACCATGTCGCGTTTGGAGAGCCCCTGACATGCCTAAACAGTGGAGCTCTCCCACATGTGACCCCATTTTGGAAACTAGACCCCTCAAGGAATTTATCTAGATGTTTGGTGAGAACTTTGAACCTCCAGGGGCTTCACAGAATTTCATAAAGTTGAGCCGTGAAACTAAAAAAATACATTTTTACCACAAAATTGTTACTTCAACCAGATAGCTTATTTTTCACAAGGGTAACAGGAAAAAATGCACCATAAAATTTATTGTAGACAACAACACAAGACAAAGTATAGGGCCTAAAAAGTTGAATTTTTATTTATGCATAATTGGTTTAAATTTTGTTTATTGTTTTTAAAAAGGATAAATAACAGTTAGTAGTACAGGTGTAAACAGATCAGACAGACTTAGAAAATTACATGAAATTCAATATATCCAAAAGAATTTGTTCTAAGAAAATGTCGCTATAAATAAAGTGAGCTGTAAGATCGGTCAGACTTTTTCTCTTGTAAGTAATTTACTCACAGCCATTTTTGTATTACTTCCATCTGATTTTGATTTAAATTATACTCCTGCTGACTTTATGTAATTATTGGATTACATAGCATTTTGAACTCACAGGCACTTCACAGAATTTGATAACCTTAGGTTGTCATATTGAAAATTTTCATTTTTTTTCATAAAAATGTTAATTTAGCACCAAATTTCTCACTTTTTCAAGAGGAAAAACCAAAAGGTCGACCCGACAGATTGTTATCTGTTATCTGAGCGCAGTGATATGCCACATGAGTCCAAAAAACTCTGTTTGGACAAACAGTAGGGCTCGGAACAGGAGGAGCATCATTTGAATTTTGGAAAACTTGAAATAAATTGTGGGCACCATGTCGCATTTGCAGGGCCCAGTGGGTACCTATACAGCAGAAACCCCCACAAGTGACCCCATTTTAGAAATTAGATCATTCAAGTATTTTATTCAGGGGTATAGTGAGCATTTTGAATCCACAGGTACTTCACAAAAATGTTGCTGTAGTGCCAAATTTCTCAATTTTAGGCTATGTGCCTACGATCTGGCGACACTGCATTTAGTACACAGTGTCAGCCCTCCTGTGGAGATGCGAGTGTTGTCCACGGGAGAATGCAGGTACCCGTGCCCACGATCTGAGTTCAGGCCTCTGCGGACTTTAGCTCTATTCTCCCCACAGAGAACACTCATCTCCACAGCATTAATTAACATGCTGAGGTTTAGGAAGCCGCACCGCAGGTCAGTTTATGCAACAGAGAAAAGGAGCACAGTGGGCAGGAGATTTCTAAAAATCCTTCCACTGCACTTGTACTGGACAATGCAACGTTTTAAATGCAGCGAAAACACTCTGCTTCCAAAACACTGCAAATTCTAATCGTGGGCACGCAGCCTAAAAAGCTAGGGTGGATGGATAGATAGATGGATGGATAGATAGATGTCAAACACATGCATAAAATGTCCCACCTCTCTACATATTCTGAACTTGCAACCTTTAGTGACTTTCATTTGGCACTAAAGGGTGTATATTCTTGTATTTCTAAAAAAAATATATACAGTACAGACCAAGAGTTTGGACACACCTTCTCATTCAAAGAGTTCTCTTTATTTTCATGACTCAAAAAATTGTAGATTCACATTGAAGACATCAAAACTATGAATGAAAACATGTGGAATGAAATACTTAAGTTCTTCAAAGTAGCCAACTTTTGCTTTGATTACTTCTTTGCACACTCTTGGCATTGTCTTGATGAGCTTCAAGAGGTAGTCACCGGAAATGGTTTTCCAACAGTTTTGGAGTTCCCAGAGATGCTTAGCACTTGTTGTCCCTTTTGCCTTCACTCTGCGGTCTAGCTCACCCCAACCCATCTCGATTGGGTTCAGGTCTGGTGACTGTGGAGGCCAGGTCATCTGGCGTAGCACCCCATCACTCTCCTTCTTAGTCAAATAGCCCTTGCACAGCCTGGAGGTGTGTTTGGTGTCATTGTCCTGTTGAAAAATAAATGATAGTCCAATTAAACGCAAACCGGATGGAATAGCATGCCGCTGCAAGATGCTGTGGTAGCCATGCTGGTTTAATATGCCTTCAATTTTGAATAAATCCCCAACAGTGTCACCAGCAAAGCACCCCCACACCGTCACATCTCCTCCTCCATGCTTCACGGTGGGAACCAGGCTTGTAGAGTCCATCCGTTCACCTTTTCTAGAATAACACGGTGGTTGGCTCCAAAGATCTCAAATTTGGACTCATATTTGGACCCAATCCTCCTGTTGCCCAGGTGCGGTGGCAAACGGGAATGGTAATATATGGGGTTGATGCCAGCTGTAATCCCACTTTGCATCAAGCTCAGCAGTTAGTAATGTTGCGGTGTTAATAAGATAGCTGCCATTACTAACTGTCAGTAATAACAAAATAAAGACAAAACATTTTTTTATTTGAAAAAAAACACTCCCCAACACATTCCCACTTTCACCAATTTATTGAAAAGAAAAAAAAAAATCTGGTCCACCGTAATCCGTTTTGGAGGTCCCACAACAATTCTGAACTTTCCAGAATATGGGGGGCACACTCAGCGAACGTATCCCCCATTTTCTGGAAATGCAGGCACTCCATGTGAGGAGTGTGGATACAGTGATCTCAGTGAGAAGTCTGCACTCACACTCCCCGGGTCCGCACCACGGCAGTGTGAGCTGCAGTAACCTCACTGCGCTCAGGGAACTGGCTGAAAGCCGCTCTCTGCGCATGCGGCTGCCATCTTTTGAGAAGAAAGTGAAGGGATCGCTGGGGATCGGTGCTGCAGGAGGTACCGGGGGGTGACTTGGCTGCAATTGGGCAGGACTTTTCTGTCACATCTAACATGTCAGATGTAACAGAAATTAGAGGAGGAGGTTGAATGCAGCATGCACACCACTTATGCAGCTGCCATTTTAGATGAGGGGAAGGGGGACTTTGGCTACAACGAGGGACCGGAGGGGACCATGAGAGGACATTTATCTCCCATCTGACATGTTTGACCATGCCAGGTGAGAGATAAATCATTTTTTACCTGCAATTTACTGTAACAATACCATGGTTATACGATGTATAACGGTGATCACTTTACCGGGGCCCGAAAAAAAACTGCCCAAATTGTGATCTCCAGGTTTTCAGCTACCCGGTAGCTGAAACCCCGGAGATTTTCCGACGCTGAGGGGCACTATTCACTTTTTTTTGCCACCATTTTAAAATGGCAGATCAGAATAAGTACTCTTTCTTGCTGCCGATTTTTTCCGCAAGGCCATTTTAAAGAGGTTAACAATTGTAATGTGTCCATGAAAAACACTGACTCATATGTAATTTGCTTTTTAAAGCACCCACTGACTTATAATGGGTAAGTCTGATCCATAATACAAATCAAACTAGTGCATGCTGATATTTATCACATGCAAATCATCGGTCTGTATGTAAAAGTGTGATGCCCCTGGACTAGTCAGGTTGTCACAGGGTACTGCACGCTCTTTATCTCCCAGTGCAGGACTCAACCCCTCTTGGTTCCGGGTTCCCAACTTGCGTCTCTGCCTCCATCAGCATCCAAAAATCCCAATCACACCTCACACCACACTCTGTCAGGCACATCAGTGGGCTGCTAAACTGGAATAGGGCCGCCCACCTAGGGGTCAGGCAGGGATGTGGGAGGCGACAAGAGAGTTGGCTCCAGGGGAGTGAAGTGTGAGGAAGCTGGGAGTTGGAACTCCCAGGGGAGAAGTAGATTGGGTTGCAGACTGTGGTCTGGACCCGGAGGAGTCGGAGAGCCGGTCGCGGGGTATTGAGACTGGGTACCTGGACTTAAGGCCCCGTTACACGCTAAGATTTATCTAACGGTCTCATTAGCGATGTGACATGCCCAGATCGTAGTTACGATTTGCCGAGATCGCTAATAGGTCGTTTTTTAGCGGTCTCACATACACATCTCACAAATGACGCTAAAGCGTTCCGCGATATATTGTTTGACCAAGGCGGTCGTGTGGATGTTGTTCGTCGTTGGCAGGGTGTCAAACGTACCAATATGTCTGCTACGTTCCAAACGGCAAACAATATTTTGAAACTGAACGACGTGTTAACGATCAACGATTTTCAACCTATTTGCGATTGTTCGGAGTCGCTCGTAGGTGTCACATGCAACGATGTCGCTAACGATGCCAGATGTGTGTCATGGAATCCGTGACCCCGACGACATATCGGCAGATAAATCACAGCGTGTAACGTCGCCTTTAGTTTTGGAGGACGGTCGGTAGCTCAAGTAAAATAGCCGGTCTGGGTCCGAAAGCACATCGGGGTACTGGACCCTAGGTCGGGGATAGGCTTCAAGCAACCTGGCAATTAACCTGTGGAGGATAGGTCCTTTATAGACTGTCCCCACGAAGCACAGAGTTCGGGGGCACTAGCGCAACGAGGGGGATAGGGCTTTCCAACCAAAGCAGCCCACTGAAATCCCAAGTGTGAGCTCCTGAGAGCACAGCTCTTTCACACCAAAAAGTGGGGAGCGGGGCCCGGACAGCTTCAAGCTTACTTGACCATCAGGCAGTACTGCAGGGGACGGAACCCAGAGACTTGGTTAACTACGTTGTCAGCGTCTGCTTTCCTTCTGAGTACCTGATCACCCCTTGCTCCCAGCGAGCCTGCGCTCCCCTGCAATCCATCCCACCATCCAGAGTCCTGGGGCCTTCCCTACCCGTGGAGGGTAACGTGATCTGGCTGCCCCCGATCCATCACCGCTACCTCGGGTACTCCCAACGGCAGCGGCGGTACTCCCTATTACCGCACACCACGGGTGGTGTCACAAACTATCTAATCCCCTGTAAATAATCCCCCATCATATTTTAGAGTGACCCTGAGCCCCCGGGTCCGGAGACCCTCGAGCCACGAGCAGTGACACACGGATCTGAGCGGTTCGACCGCTGCTGGGGCGGTACAAAAGCGTTCATGCAAACTACCAGATTGACTTGCCTTGGTTAGTGTAATGTACGTGTGCTATCAGTTTTGCGGACAGCACACCGACATTTAACACATTCATCTGAACGAGCCTTTACTCTCAATCAATTTCAATTGGGAGAAAACTCTGATGTACACTCCTGTTTTCTCTATCGAACAAGACTAAAATATTGCCTATCTCATGGGTCCCTGTAGTCATTAGGCCCTCCACTTGAAAACTCCTGGTCAGAATTTACATTGTCACTTCATATCCTCCAATGACAGATTCTGAGTTTGAAGATATGGGAAACACGCAGGTAGTTTTCCCATCCAGCAAAATTCCTGGTGACGCGCTCAAGTCCTTGATTTTTACTTGCTCAGTAACTTCCCTTCTGTACATGACTTCATAATTAATGTCCGATACTTAATATATGGGCAAGCTGACATGCCTTTTCTTTGAACCACCATACCTTAGCTTGTCCATGTACATGGTGTCACGTATGACAATATGTAAATATGGAGACGGGCCAAGTAGGGAAAAATTATGATGTACAGTATTTTATAAGGTACGTAGCAGGAGGAAGGCTCCGAGTAATACAGAACCTCTAGCCAGAATGGTGGATCTGTGAAGATATGATTAGTAAACCAAACAAATGTAATACTGTATTAAGATATAAAGTGATTCTGGACAACCCCTTCAAATCCAAGGGTTAAAGCCCACATACTCATTAGACGAAAGTCAGCTAAACCCACCGATATCAGTAGAATCAGACAACAGTCTAGTGTGTAAAGGGGACTCCTGACCGAACATGTTGGAGGAAGGAAGAATCCAGCCTACTGAATTTTTATTCTCTGAGTCTGGAAGTGGCTTTCTCATAGAGAACACAGGAGATCTTGGTTGGGCTGAGGGAGTCAGCAGAGATAGCTGTCACATGATTGATGGTTCAGTCGATAGCTTTCTAAGGTTTATGAGGGCCCTAACGCCGCATATCAAATTTGCATAAAGACTTTGCCCTGAAGGCAAGCTTTCATTGTTCACAGTTTATCAAGAATGAAAATGAACCGTCTAGTATGCTCAGATAATATTGCTACACGCAGGAAATCTGTCTTGTACTTTCAGACAACTTGATTTACCGTAGTTGATACATAATGTGCTAAATAGGCAATCTACATATCACCCCTTCAATTAAAGAAGGGGACCGTTTAAGGGATTTTTCATTTATACTGAGTTACCTCCTTTAGTTGCTAGTGCTCCACTGATGTTTTGTTTTTGTTTTTTTGTTTTTTTCATTTTCTGCTGTGCTCCTCCTTTCCATAGTTAAACCCAGCAGAACTAAATATGCAAATTTTCCCTGTAAGCAACTGGGTGTATACCACAGAGCTTTCTTTTGTGGTTGTTTTCTTTTTTCCTCTGATGCTGTCCAATCAAAACTCAGCCCAACACACAGAGAGGTTTTGTGACATACGCCCAGTTGGTTGAAGGTAACATTTGTATTTGTTGTTTCCAGAGTGTATTAGAATAGAATAGAGAATCACAGAGTAAATAGAAAAACAACTGTTCCCAAATCAATGGAGCAGCACCAATTGGAGGAGATACTCAGTTAAAATAAATAATTCTAATGAAAAGTCCTCTTTAAATCCTTGGCGACATATGTCGATTCCCCTTATTTGATGTTGGCTCAGATGCTGGGAGTCTGGACTAGCAGCAGATGAGACCGAGTCGGAATCACAGGCGGAACAGGTGTAGGAGTGGATTCCGGTACAAACTGGACCATGGGTTCAGGTACCAACAGATCAGATCAGGTTCTGGTACAAACAGGACGGCTGGTACCGGCAGGACCTCAAACAAGACAGGTACAGGTACACTGACTGGGCAGGTACTGGAACACAGGCTGGCCGACAACTGGAACACAGGCTGGGGTACAGATTAAGGTACCGACAGGGTCACAGGTAATAAGTCACAGGAATAGGGACCTGACAATATGACTAGTTTTCACGAGACAAAGTAGCAACTAACATTGAAAAGGCACCTACCAGAAGGGGAAGGTGCCTTAAATAGCCAGTGCCTCCCAGCCATAGGCTGGGGACACTTTATGTTGTGCACACTTGTGTCCTAAGGCAACTGCAGGAAGTCTGCGAGCAGGTCCTGGCATGTGATGATACCGGACTAAAGGGGGTTGTCCTTACAGATTGGAGCAGACACATGGGAGCAGACACATGGGAGCAGCCACGAAGGTGAGCACGTGCGCGGCCAAGGAGGTAAGTACATCTGCGTTGCTGCCAGGTGGCTTGAATGGAAGAGGGCACAGACGCCGTAGTTACAGCACCCCTCTCTTTCACCAGACCTTTAACCATTTTTGTGACCAGGGTGCTTTTTACCTAAAAGACAATCTCAGAGCTGACAGGCATAAGAACAGGAGGTGGAAAGAGAGGGCCGGACGGGAACCTTGTTCCGAGCACAAGAAGGACAGGTGGAAACAAACTCCAGAATATCTCTCCACACTGTCAAAAGTACAGCTGAGTGATAAGTTGAATGGTCTTTCTTTACCTGGCATAGGAGGCTGATTTGAAAGAGTTACCCCACAACAAGATTTGCTTCCTATCAAACTCTGACACAAAAGATCTTCCTGGGGAAACTTGTGAGAAATCCATCTAAGCCAAAGTAACCATCTTGGGGGATTCAACGACATGTTGAGGTTTTTCTTTTATCTTGACGAAGACATCAGTATCTGACTGACAACAAGGAAGCAGGGCCAGAAAGCAAAGTGGTGCCTTAGGAGACTGAGATTGATTCACATTGACTAGACACCTGTTGCAGCAGTACTGACCACAACAGAGCACTTCCCCAAATATCCAGTCAACGACAAGTTAGCAGGTAAGAAGACAATGGAATGGCCCCAGGAGAAGTGCCCAAGACAGGTTGGGAAGCACAAGAAAGGAGATCTTCTCCAAATGTGAAGTTCTATCACGTAATTCTACTGGCTTAGAAACAAAGCGTAGGTGTTCAGATAAGGGTTTTCCATTAACAGACGACACCATCAAGGGACTCTGGATGAGTCAGTTAGGAATCTGATACCAAACCACCACGGCCTGTTGCATAAAGTTTCCAGCAGATACAGAATCTAGGCTGGCCGTCTCAGTGAACCGGGTAACTCTCTATGACACGGATACAGACAAAGGGGGAGAGGAACTTCTCACACCCAGGGTAGCCTCTCCAACAGACCCTAGGCTAGAAAGTCCTGGCCTCATGAGACATGAATGGATGAAATGTTACGTACCTCCGCAGTAGAAGCACAGTCCCTTCACACAAATTTGCTTGGTCAGCCTGATACGATCAATTAGCATCGGTTTGGAAGCTGAAGATGGGAAGTAAATGGCCTGTCAAAAAAAGTGGACATGCTTATAGATCTCTTTTTGCGAGTCAATTTTCAAGAGCCTTCCTGGAACCTGAGTAGCCAAGGAAATTAGATCATCAAGAGAAGTGGGGATATCACAAGTCACAACCATCCAGTTCATCCTTGATCCTCCCGGACAAACCTTCCCAAAAGGTGGCTACCTGTACCTCATTATTCCATCCTAGTTCAGAGGCAAGGGTGCGGTATTGAATAGCATATTTGCCCACAGTCTGAATAGCCTGGTACACCGCAGAAGGGAAGATGCTGCAGACGTGCCATGACCCAGCTCATCGAAGAATTTACAGAAAGCCTCCAGGAAGACCTGAATGTACGAAGTGACAGGATCTCCCCTCTCCCACAGGGGGTTGACCCAGGCAAAAGCCTCTACACCTCCGTGGGATATTAAGAATGTCACTTTGGCCTAGCCTGAAGAAACCGAGGTTCTGTGTATTCGTACCAGACATAGACTTTACAAAAAAAAACAAACAGACTTTGAGTTCGGGTACTTTACGTATGCAAACCACCCGCGCGAGCATCACTGTGCTTAGGTACGCTCGGTGCTCAGCCCAGTGCAAGCTGCTTGAAGTGTTTAAATTGCTTGCACTGGGGTAAGAACAGCGTGATCGGGTCACATGCTTTGGTCACCTGACAGCATGTGACCGGAGCTTGTCGCGATGCCATTGTACTGTATACACTGTACTGGATGTGAAGATGTAATTTACCCTCTCACTGTATATGCTGTGATACTATGTCATGATATGTATATTTCCCTGGTTGTATTAGTTGTAATTCATGTATTTTCTTGGGGGAGCTACTGGTCTCAATGTGTCTCTCTCATACAATTGTAGTCTTGGCATCTAATGTGATTATGTAAATAGCCTGTCATCTTCTATCCAGAGTTGTGTATCTAGTCTGTAATTGCATTGGCCAGTGAAGGAATAGTCATTGTGCTGCACAGCAGGGGATCCCATCATCTACTGTGGCTGGCAGACATATTGGAGCCCTGTGATGGACCAAACCATTGATGATAGGATGTGTGACCCCACCCCCTGAACATGGTGGGCTGGTCAAGGAGCACAGACAATGCATTTCCCTTTTTGTAACTTCAGAGTGAGCTGAAACTAAAGAGAAGAAGCAGCTCCCAGCCTGGGTGGCTGTGGACACGGACGGAGCTAGGCCTGTGTGGCGGCCCGTGGGATTGTGTGGAACTCTTTGGACTACTGTAAGGACGATTGCTTTGTTATCCGGTCCGAGGATTGTCGGGAAGGGCCCCCGAATCTGTTTTACGTGGACTTATCGTGTGCTGTTCCAGTGTTCTTGTGAATAAACCTGTTGGATCGTCCCTCGGCCTCGTCCATCCTTTGCTCTGTTGTACACTCCCGTCACAAACTGGTTGGCAGCTCTGGGATCAGAGCAGAAGGAATGGAGGACAATGGCTCAACATCAGGAACCAGCACTGCAGAGTACAAGACCTGGACTTTGGGGAGCCTGCAATCAAAGGCCCGTGAAGTAGGAGTTCGTTTCAAAGGACTCTCCAAGGAGCAGCTGATTGAGGCGCTAGAAGGAGTCTGCTCGCAAAATGACGTGGAGGAAGGATCCTCACAGCAAACGGAAGAAAGACGGCAGCCGGAGGTAAATACCCAAAAAAGTCAATGGGTTGTGTGGTATGAGGAGGAGATGGCACTGCTGGGAGATGAGGCCACTATAGAAGATAAGAGGGAGGCTATTCGCAGAGCTCAAGAGAGGGCAGCATTGCTGGAGAGGAGATTTGCTGTGGAAGCAGCTAGAGGCTCCAGACAAACTTTAACCACAGCACCAACTATGAGGGAATTCTCCAGAGTGCCCCGCAAGGACTTTAAGCCATTTAATGAAGCTGCAGGTGACATTGAGGGCTTCTTTCAGGACTTTGAGCATCAGTGCCGACTAATGGAAGTCCCAGAAAGAGAGCGAGTCAGACACCTGGTGGGCCTCTTGGAGGGTGGAGCTGCCGACGCCTATAGAGCTATGGACCCTCAGTGGAATTGTGAGTATGGGGAGATAAAACATTATGCTGTGACCCCAGATACTTATAGGACTAAGTTCCGTACATTAGCCTGTGATGGAGAAGTGTCTTTCAAGATGTTTGCCCACAGACTGAAACAAGTATGCCATCGCTGGCTGGAGGGAGAGGGAGCCTTAACTTGGGAGACCTTCCTCCAGGTCATCCTGAAAGAGCAGTTCTATGCCAGGTGCCCAGCGGAAATCAGAGAATGGGTGCGTGAGAGAAAGCCGTCAACTGTGGAACAAGCTGAGGTGCTCACCATCAAGCCTCAGTGGAGGGTTCTGTTGGAGGATGGAGAGACGCCTAACAGCTCCACAACACCGGATGCCCCCAGTTATTCTGTCCCCATTGTTCCCCGTTCCTCTAAGCCACCACATGTTGATACCCGTGTTAATGTGCCTCCAGTTGCTTCTACTGCACTTTCTGGAATACACCGGGGAGAGGAAGTAACAGAGCGCAGGTGTTATGTTTGTAGGCATCCCGGGCATTTGCAGGCCTCATGCCCAGCCAGCCCATGGAGGAATCATCCTCAAACCCCTACAGCACCTTCAGGTGGGAGCCGGCCTCCAAGTTCCCCTACCCCTTACCCAAGAGGACGCCTTGGATGGAGGGAGACCCAGCTCAGATGCTATCAATGTGGACAGCCAGGGCATCGACAAGTCTCCTGCCCAGCTGTTCAAATGAGGACTGATCCTGCACCCAATCGGATTGTTAATTATTTACAGCCCAGTGCCATGGAGGAAGATGTGGCACCGCTATGTGAGGACTGGCCTAGTGACTCAGCCCCCCATGTTGCACCACCAGGAGTTTACGGGGTGTGACCCGCAGTTATGACGACTTCTGCTCATCGAGGTAAGCACTTGCAGGAGGTTGTGCTGGATGGACAGAGACTTGTTGGATTTTGTGACTCGGGTGCTTTCCTCACACTGGCTGATCCCCGAGTGGTTCGGCCTGAGGCAATCCATAGAGGACCTGGGATTGTCATTGAACTGGCTGGTGGACAATGGAGGACTATTCCCACAGCCACTGTGGATCTGAACTTTGGTTTTGGGGTCAGGCGATGTGTGGTTGGGGTGATGGGTGGTCTGCCTGCAGCTGTTCTCCTGGGCAATGATGTGGGAGAGCTACGATGCCAATTCGTGGCTGCATGAAGCCACATGTAAGTAACGCTCTGCCTGTGTGTACTTAACCAGTGACCTGTAGAGGTCCCTAGTACGTACACAAGTTGGGAGGGGGAGGGATTGTGAAGATGTAATTTACCCTCTCACTGTATATGCTGTGATACTATGTCATGATATGTATATTTCCCTGGTTGTATTAGTTGTAATTCATGTATTTTCTTGGGGGAGCTACTGGTCTCAATGTGTCTCTCTCATACAATTGTAGTCTTGGCATCTAATGTGATTATGTAAATAGCCTGTCATCTTCTATCCAGAGTTGTGTATCTAGTCTGTAATTGCATTGGCCAGTGAAGGAATAGTCATTTTGCTGCACAGCAGGGGATCCCTTCATCTACTGTGGCTGGCAGACATATTGGAGCCCTGTGATGGACCAAACCATTGATGATAGGATGTGTGACCCCACCCCCTGAACATGGTGGGCTGGTCAAGGAGCACAGACAATGCATTTCCCTTTTTGTAACTTCAGAGTGAGCTGAAACTAAAGAGAAGAAGCAGCTCCCAGCCTGGGTGGCTGTGGACACGGACGGAGCTAGGCCTGTGTGGCGGCCCGTGGGATTGTGTGGAACTCTTTGGACTACTGTAAGGACGATTGCTTTGTTATCCGGTCCGAGGATTGTCGGGAAGGGCCCCCGAATCTGTTTTACGTGGACTTATCGTGTGCTGTTCCAGTGTTCTTGTGAATAAACCTGTTGGATCGTCCCTCGGCCTCGTCCATCCTTTGCTCTGTTGTACACTCCCGTCACACTGGAGTGTGCCGGATCCGCCAATCCGGCGAAAAGACGGATGTGTGAAACTGGCCTAACCATTTATTTAGGCACTAAATGAAATGAAACAACATTTAAATGTGATAACCCGATAGAGAGGAGAGGTTGTCACTAGTCTCCAAAAACAGAGACGACAGTGACACAAGCAGATAAAAAAACCACAACACACAGAAAAATATTTTTATTAGAAATAAAACACAACACAATTAGTGACTCCATCTTTATTGAAATAAAGAGCCCCCCTCCGCAGTAATCCTGGGTCAAGGGTTCCGCGTCGTCCAATCCGGATCCAATATCATCTTATCGGTTTGCTGGAAGGCAAAGCGATCAGATGATGTGTCAGGATCAAGTGCCTGAATCACATCACACATCTGCTGATTGCATAAAAGCCGTTTATACAATCAGCAGATGCATCGGTGGACAAAAAACAAAACAAAAAAATACTCACTTATGTGCTGATTACCGGCAGCTCCTAGAGTGGAGTCTGATCCCGTCCGATCGCTGCAGCAGCTGCCGGTAATCAGAGATGAAGTCTCCTGACGGCATCCGCTGACAGGTTAAGCCGGCCGGACGCTGGCGTCAGCCTGAGACTTACGATCAGCTGACGCGTCAGGTGACTGCATCAGGTGATCCATCGCCAGGTCCTACATCCTGCAGGCATACGTACCCGGAGAGACTGCACACACCCGGAGTGGCGGTATCGGGAGGAGGATCTGGGAGCGGGCATGGCACCGGGAGTCTGCAGACAGGTGAGTATGACTTTTTTTTTTCTACTGTTCACTTTTGTTTTCGCAGCCGCTTCCACCTCCTGCCCGTACATGACGCCACACGGCAGCATACATGCACAGGACTGGAGGTGGACACAGCGGTGATGGTACCGGGAGGATTCACGCTTCTGTGTTTACTGACAGAAGGAATCCTCTTCCTGTACATGTCACTTTACTACCCACCTCCTGCGTTTATAGCTGCGTTTTTGGTCTTAGAAACGCACTAAAACGCACCAAAACGCACCTATTTGCGTTTCTCATTGCGTCTTTCAACATCCCATTGCACTCAATGGATGAAAAGCGCAGTGAAAAACGCGGGAATAATTGACATGCTGCGTTTTTGTGGCACCACAAAAACGCAGCTGAAAAAAACCGCTGTGTGCAGACAGCAAAAATGAAAACTCATAGACTTTGCTGGGGAAGCAAAGTCATGCAGTTTTCTGAGCAAAAAAGCACCCGAAATGTGCGCAAAAACGCAGCGAAAAACGCACTGTGTGAACTTACCCTAAATTGTTAGTTATTAGGTTAAACTACTATTAGTGTAAAACAGTTAAAAGGCTTGTCTGGTTTAGGCACATATTTCTAGATATCCTATTAGTGCACTTTGAGTTAATTAGCGGTCCCTTATCAGCCAGAGAAAAGAGCAGACACAAACAGAGTTTCTTAGTAAATCTGTACATTGCAGGAACAGCTCCTTAATTTCAAAGCTCACCAATGGTGGCGCTGCAGGAGAAATGTACACTTGGTGTCAGATTCCCCCACAGTTTACAACTGATTTGGTCCAAGCAGCATCTATGAATTGGCGTATTATTAGAGGAGTCTTTTAGTTAAGTCTCCAGCCCTTTTTAAAGACGCTATTTAATTATATTCACATACAATGTTAGCAGTAAAACAGAATTTCTGCATTACTACCGCAATTTGAAGAAACCACAGCCAAAACCACACGTTAGTTAATACATGTGGTTTTTGTCACAGTCAATGAGACTGTTCTAGGAAAATGCTCCCAGAACTACTTCAGTGGAAAACCACTTCACAATTCTGGTGAAATGCTCTTACCATCTATCAATCATGATCCTGACTTAATAGATCTGTTCATCAGCTCCTAATTAGGACATAGTATATTCGACAAATTAATCTAGTACTGGCAATTTGGGAAGTTCCTGGGATTTTAAGAATTTCTGAAACAGTCAATCACATTTAGGCTACTTTCACACATCCGGTTTGAGCTCTGCGGCTCAATCCGGCTGTGAAAACTATGCAACGGATGCGGCGAAAACACCGCATCCTTTGCATAAGTTTTTACATGCGGCCCGTCCGTTTTTTTCCGGTTGCGGCATGCTACTGAGCATGCGCAGTGGAAAAAAACGCATGCGGCGGCCGGATGCGTTTTTTTCCGCATCGCGCCGCATCCGGCCTCCATAGGTATGCATTGAAAAATGCGCCGCAGCGGCCGGATGCGGCGCGATGCGGTGTTTTTTGCTGGAGCAAAAAACGTTGCAGGGAACGTTCGATCCGGCCGCGGCATCGGCTAAATCTGCCGCATGCGGCAAAAACCGGACCGAACGCAAGCCCCTGCGGCACAATACGGCACTAATGTAAGTCTATGCAAAAAAAAAACGCAACCAGCGTTACAAAAGCCGGTTGCGGTTTTTCTGCAGAACGCCGTATTGTGCCGCAGAGCAAAAATCCGGATGTGTGAAAGTAGCCTTATCTAAATAACTGCAAAAAATATTGTATTCTCAAGGACATTAATAGAACAGTAACATATGATGAAATGTGGGGAAAGAAATATGCACAATATGCAGTTTTATGGACCTTAAAAGATGCTACTGTTTCTTTTCTTCTTTTTGTGTGTGACATTTTGAGCCAGGTCACAGACTGGAATCAAGTAGTGGAGTGACACAAGTAAAGCAGCGCTGCAGATACTGTAGCAGATGCAGCCACCCTGAGATTTCCAGCTGTTGTGGAGCTGTTATCCTGACTTGGACATATGATTATTGTTACAGCTGGGGAACCAAAGGTTGTCTGAGACAGACAAACAGCATATGTGAAGGAAACAAACTGGTTCTTTTGCTAGAAGCAATAATTGGGCTATTGTGTGAGAGTTCACCTGGATCAGTTCTCATAAAAGAGGAAAGCAGAAGCTGGTGTTTTAAAGATTAACTAAACCTTTCTCACTTTTTTTATTTGAGTACCATTTTAATTGCAAGCAGTTCCTGATACCTGAACTGATCACCCCAATAAACAGGGTGCGTGCCCACGATCAGTGTTTGTTTTGGATGTAGCATGTTTGCGCTGTGTCCAAAACGCTATGTGGTAGGGTACATAGTGGATGGGAGTTCTAGAAATCCCGTGGCCACTGTGCTTGTTTTTTTCGCAGCCAAGACTGACTTGCGGTGTGGCTTTCCAGACCGCAGCATGTCAATTGTTTGCTGCAGATTCGCATGCGTCCTCCGTAGGGAGAACACGAGCGAAAGACCGCAGCGCACTGAACCCTGATCATGGGTGCAAGCAGCTGCGGTTCCTGCGGAGGAGACTCGCAGCCCCGCAGGTCAGGACCTGCTGCATTCAGTACACAGTGAGTTTTGATTGTGGGCACATAGAGGTGTGCTGCTTAGATGACAGGAACAGATAGCTCCTGTCTTATTACACAAACAAAGCGGAATACAGATTTATTAGAAACCATTGGCTACAATGACTATGCTTTTTATTGACTCTGTACTCCACTCTGTGTACTTCTGTTGCTTGATCTGCACACCTCTCCGGTGAGGTGTGTGTATATGTGTATGTGTGTGTGTGTGTGTGGGGGGGGTGTAAAGAAATCAGCAAAGTTTTCAGCATACGAACTGCCACCCAATCTGCATTCAACTAAAAGGGCACTCAAATCCAATAATGTGATAATGGTTTAGTTACTCTTTAAAAGAAAGTGAAAGGTCTTTCTTGCATATAAAAGCTGGCCACATACATTAGATGGCTGTTGGCCAATCCCACCAATTTCAACGAGACAGGATATCCCAATAGCAGAGCTACCGGGGTGGAAGAGGGGGGGCCCTAAGTTGGTTCAGCCCACTGGGAGCGACCACCCATCTTAATTGTATTGGTGTGTTCTGTTCACCGATAGAGTTAAGGGGGCTTTACACGGTAGCGATATCGCTAGCAATTTGTAGCGATAGCGAGCGTGTAAGTACCCGCCCCCGTCGCGCATGCGATTGTTTGTGATCGCTGCCGTAGCGAACATTATCGCTACGGCAGCATCACACATACTTACCTGGTCGGCGTCGTCGCTGTGACTGCCGAACAATCCCTCCTTCAAGGGGGAGGGACGTTCGGCATCACAGCGACGTCACCGCAACGTCACTAAGCGGCCTGCCAATCAAAGCGGAGGGGCGGAGATGAGCAGGACGTAACATCCCGCCCACCTCCTTCCTTCCGCATTGTGGCCGGCGGCAGGTAAGGAGACGTTCCTCGCTCCTGTGGTGTCACACACAGCGATGTGTGCTGCCGCATGAGCGATGAACCACCTGGATAAACAACCCTTACCAATTTTTGAGTTTGGGACGACCTCTCCATGGTGAACGATTTTCACCATTTTTGAGGTCGCTTAAGGTCGCTGGTCAGTGTCACACGCTGCGATATCGTTAATGACGCCGGATGTGCGTCACTAACAACTTGACCCCGACGACAAAACATTAACGATATCGTAGCGTGTAAAGCTCCCTTTAAACTATGGTCTCTTTGCACTACTCCATTCTGTAGGCATCAGGTCAATTTTGGCACAAACCTGGGCACTATTTCCAAGGGCACTTGCACAATATTTTTAGAGGGCAATTTTACCATCTAGGGCAGTCATGGCGAACCTTTCACAGGCCGAGTGCCCAAACTGTAGCCCTAAACCAAATTTTTTTTCCGAAGTGCCAACCGATCCTATTATGTAAATAATTGATTTTAATCTTACCTTTTCGGTCTTCTCTTCAGCAGGGGGCATCATGCTCATGCTTACCACACATTGAAGCTGAGCCCTTTCCAGACACAGCAGTTGGGTTGATCCCTCTGGAAAAAATTGCAGCATATTAGACAGAGATTTTAGCATGGAATGCAATCAGGTGTCACCCTGTAATCCATATCTACATTTCAAAGTGTGAACATATTGAAATCCCATAAAGACGTACGAGTTGCTCCCCCCCCTTTCATTGTGTAGCTCTGTCCCCCTTCCTGGCCACTTCTTGGTAAACATGTCCCCCATTCTGATATATATTTCCTACCTTCTGGTATATTTGTCCCCATCATGGCCCCATCCTGGTAAATGTACCCCATCATTGTAAATGTATCCCATCCTGGCATTTTCCCCCATGCTGTTAAATGACCCCATCCTGGTAAATGTACCTCATCCAGGCATGTTCCCTTATCCTGGTAAATGTCCCCTTTCCTGGTAAATGTCCCCTTTCCTGGTAAATATACCCCATCCTGATAAATGTCACCCTTCCTGCTAAATGTTCCCCATCCTGGCATTTTTCCTCATCCTGGCATGTTCATGTACCTCCATCCTGGCATGTTTCCCCCCATCCTTTCATGTTTCCCCCCCATTCTGGTAAATGTATCCCCCCATCCTGGTAAATGTATCCCTTCCTGGCATGTTTCCCTCCCTGCTAAATGTATCCCATCCTGGCATGGTTTCCCCCATCCTTGCATGTTTCCCCCATCCTTGCAGTCATGTTAACCTCCATCCTTGCAGTCATGTTTACCCCCATCCTTGCAGCCATGTATGCCCCGTGCTCTGTTTGCCCCATGCTCTGTTTGTATATGCCCCGTGCTCTGTTTGTATATGCCCCGTGCTCCCATGTATACCCCGTGCTCTGTATGCCCCGTGCTCTGTATGCCCCGTGCTCTGTATGCCCTGTGCTCTGTTTGTATATGCCCCGTGCTCTGTTTGCCCTGTGCTCTGTTTGTATATGCCCCGTGCTCCCATGTATGCCCCATGCTCTGTATGCCCTGTGCTCTCCATGTTTTCCCCGTGCTCTGTATGCCCCGTTCTCTGTTTGCCCAGTGCTCTGATTGCCCCGTGCTCTGTTTGCCCCGTGCTCTGTTTGCCCCGTGCTCTGTTTGCCCCGTGCTCTGTATGCCCCGTGCTCCCATGTATGCCCGGTGCTCCCCATGTTTGCCCCGTGCGCTCCATGTTTGCCCTGTGCTGGCTCTGTCCCCCGTGCTCCCATGTTTGCCCCGTGCTCCCCATGTTTACCCCGTGCTGGCTCTGTCCCCCGCGCGCTCCATGTTTGCCCCGTGCTGGCTCTGTCCCCCGTGCTCCCATGTTTGCCCCGTGCACCCCATGTTTACCCCGTGCTGGCTCTGTCCCCCGTGCTCCCCATGTTTGCCCCGTGCTGGCTCTGTCCACCGTGCTCTCCATGTTTCCCCCGTGCGCTCCATGTTTGACCCTCTGTCCCCCATGCTCCCCATGTTTCCCCCGTGCGCTCCATGTTTGCCCTGTGCTGGCTCTGTCCCCCCACACCTTGGCACAGCCGCACAGAGCTTAAAAATAAAAAAAAAACTCACCTTCTAGCCCCCACTCCTCCGCTGCTGCGTCCTCAGTCACTTCAGTTCCCGTACGGCCACAAGACCCCGGCGCCGCCTACTGACGCTCCTCCGTCTCCTAGGCAACAGGCCTGCAGCCCAGGAGAGGAGGAGTGTCAGAGCGAGGAGAAATGTCTCCTCTGCTAAACACCACTTTGAGCTGCTGGCGCGATCACACCGACAGCTCAAAGTGGCTCAGTGTGGCGACAGCGCGTGTGCCAGCACAAACGGCTCTGCGTGCCCTGCCTGGCACGCGTGCCATAGGTTCGCCATCACTGATCTAGGGGGACACAAAGAAGACATTTTACTTTGAATAAGGCACAGTGGTGGGCATTGTTATGTGAATCATTATAGGTGCCCTCTTTTTGTGCCAGACAGTAGGTCCAGTAATAAGAACCCATACATCACCAAGGTTTTCAGCATTGTGGTATCAGCAAGATGAGGAGTTTGTGCAGGTTCAATATAGATGGAGACAGTGCTGGAAATGTGAGATGTCAATTGAGACTTTGATATGAACTCTTCAGATGATTCATGATTGGGAAGAGTTGTAATATTGGGCTGTGCCTGATATAAAATACTCTAAGGGGTACTTTGCACACTACGACATTGCAAGCCGATGTTAGCGATGCCGAGCGCGATAGTCCCCGCCCCCATCGCAGCTGCGATATCTTGTGATAGCTGCCATAGCAAAAATTATCGCTAAGGCAGATTCAAATGCACTTACCTGCCCTGCGACGTCGCTCTGGCCGGCGAACCGCCTCCTTCCTAAGGGGGCGGGTCGTGTGGCGTCACAGTGACGTCACACGGCAGGCGGCCAATAGAAGCAGGGGGGCAAAGATGAGCGGGACGTAAACATCCCGCCCACCTTATTCCTTCCTCATTGCAGCCGGGATGCAGGTAAGGCGATGTTCCTCGCTCCTGCGGCTTCACACACAGCGATGTGTGCTGCCGCAGGAACGAGGAACAACATCGTAACATCGGTCCTTCCGAAATTATGGAAATGACCGACGCTACACCGAGATCATACGATTTCGACGCTTTTGCGCTCGTTAATCGTAGTAAAAATGATTCACATACTCCGATGTCGACAGCGACGCCGGATGTGCGTCACTTTCGATTTGACCCCACCGACATTGCACCTACATTATCGCTACGCAGCGTCACACATACTTACCTGGTCGGCGTCGTCGCTGTGACTGCCGAACAATCCCTCCTTCAAGGGGGAGGGACGTTCGGCATCACAGCGACGTCACCGCAACGTCACTAAGCGGCCGGCCAATCAAAGCAGAGGGGCGGAGATGAGCAGGACGTAACATCCCGCCCACCTCCTTCCTTCCTCATTGCGGCCGGCGGCAGGTAAGGAGACGTTCCTCGCTCCTGCGGTGTCACACATAGCGATGTGTGCTGCCGCATGAGCGATGAACCACGACGCTAAACAACCCTTACCGATTTTTGACTTTGGGACGACCTCTCCATGGTGAACGATTTTCACCATTTTTGAGGTCGCCTAAGGTCGCTGGTAAGTATTACACGCTGCGATATCGTTAATGACGCCGGATGTGCGTCACTAACAACTTGACCCCGGCGACCAAACATTAACGATATCGTAGCGTGTAAAGCCCCCTTAAGGCTATGTCCGCACGTCTGCGTTCTGGCTTGACAACTAAACTGCAGCGTTCTGACAAATGTAAATGTGGCGCCCTGGACTAGCCACGTAGCCACAGACAAAACACACACACAACATCCCAGCTGCTCCCTACCATCGCTCCCGGGATCCCCGTCATCAGCAGCGGTGGTGCACATCTTCACCACAACCCTTGGGTGGCGTCACAGACTAAATCCCCAAACAAACCACCCCCTTTTCACTCACGGGCGAGGAGTCCCCGGATCTGGCCCACCGCTCGAGCCACCAAGCAACAGCCACAGCGCTGGACCCGAGCGTTAGCGAGCGTAGCGCCCCGCCGCCCACGACAACTTGGCATCACGAACAGGATTGAACCGATCTACTTACCAGTAGAAGTGCGCCTTGTGGTCTCCGCCGGCGGCGTCCGGACGAAAAATTTGAAGCGCCGCCATCTTTGGCGCGAAGATTTCCCGCTCGAGCGTCTTCCCCGAGCAGGGAAGGCGCAAAAGAAAAGCCCCGCCCCCAACAAGCAGAAGTGCTAGAAAGAACCAAGGGGGGACTGGTGAAGAAAGGCGGCATGTAACTAGCGCTGCAGCATGCAGGGACGCCAGGACTCTGCTGAAACACGTTCCTGATCCAGCCGCAAGATGTGCCAGGAGCTCCGGGCCCAAGTCCACTTCATGCTGGCGAAGTAGACGTCGGAGATGAAGGGCCTGGCCACAACCGTTTGGGCATACGAAGTGGAGGTGGTCTCAGAGGAGCGGGTAAGCGACCCATGTCCCTATGTCCCCAAGGGATCGGTCGATACGACTGAGGGGCCCGGCCTGCTACCGTCCACCACGCTACCTCCCTCACTGCCCATGCCCGCGGTCAACGTCCCAACCGACCCGTTACCCCTGCCACCGGTAGCGGAGCCCGCAGCGTCTGTGGGAGAGGGCCCAGACCTGGGACCCCCAGGCCTTACATTTGTTACCGCCCTGGCACCCGTCCCGGCTTCCATCCCAGCTGCGACGGAGAGGACGACGACCCGGCAGTCCGCCCGGCCGCAGCGGAGGCGATCCTCGACCAGAGACCAGCACCGCAAGTCCCATCGACCGCTCCCAGACCCCGGGCCTCAGCTGAGGCACGGCGGGGATGCAGCTGCTAGGAGGCAGAGCAGGCCACGTCACAGCGGGGTCCCTCATTACCAAAGGGACCGGTCGTAGCCAGCACGGAGGGACTCTGTCTGGGCCCATCCCCCACACCGCCTGAACCGGAGCAAGCAGAAGGTGCTCCACATCGGGAGTGGCAGCAGCTGTGCCGCGGGATTGCTGTTTAAAGATGAGGAAAAGAGAAGTTGTTGTCCCCGTTGGGACCCCCAGCACCGTTTTTCCATTGAGTGAACACTAATCAAACCGAAGTTTCACCAGATTGCCGTCCATTTTAAGACAAGATGTCCCCGGAGGGACCCTATATGTTTACCACCCACATGAGAAACTGCTCATGGACATGGCCGAGAACTTGCAGGCCACCCACGAACTTGTGGGCCTGTAAATAATGTTGTGGGATGGATACCGTTGCCATCTCCGGAGAGGCTGATTTGGAGGATGGGACAGCATAAAAACAACCTCCACTCAAAAATATTATGTATTGCAAAGTGTGCACAGTACCAACATTCCAAGCTGTACTATTGAAAAAATGAGATTTTTGGCAAAAAATTGCAATTTTTCGAGCCACCCCGCCAACGTCACGGCAAATCTCCTGGGGCAGTCCTAACACTAAAATATTTTTATTTAAAGTGTGCCATGTGGCCTCACATATGCAAAATTAGGACTGCACAGCACGTACCTTGTGCTTTTCAGTCACCGTCTCCATGACTGATTCATGGTTGTGGGCGGGACAGGCCCGAGCACATGCTGCTTAGAATAAATAGCCAGTGGACGGGGTTGGATGGCAAGTGTGAACAGCCACCAACCGCCAAAAATCAGGACAGATGGAAAAATAAACATGAGGTGCACTGCAAGATGAGAACCAACTGGGACCCTATATAACAAGAAAAAACAGCATAAAAACAACCTCCACTCAAAAATATTATGTATTGCAAAGTGTGCACAGTACCAACATTCCAAGCTGTACTATTGAAAAAATGAGATTTTTGGCAAAAAATTGCAATTTTTCGAGCCACCCCGCCAACGTCACGGCAAATCTCCTGGGGCAGTCCTAACACTAAAATATTTTTATTTAAAGTGTGCCATGTGGCCTCACATATGCAAAATTAGGACTGCACAGCACGTACCTTGTGCTTTTCAGTCACCGTCTCCATGACTGATTCATGGTTGTGGGCGGGACAGGCCCGAGCACATGCTGCTTAGAATAAATAGCCAGTGGACGGGGTTGGATGGCAAGTGTGAACAGCCACCAACCGCCAAAAATCAGGACAGATGGAAAAATAAACATGAGGTGCACTGCAAGATGAGAACCAACTGGGACCCTATATAACAAGAAAAAACAGCACCGTACCCATTTCTGCTCGGGCAGCCTGAACGTGGACTGGGGTAAAGGGGTGCTGCCCACTTCTTAGGGGCAGCATCAGGGCTAGGTTGCTTGGGTGGGAGAGCGGAAGACATCCGTCCGTCTGTTATTAAAAATGTATGTGTGTTGTAACGTGTTTAAGAGGACCTAAAGTATGCTTCATGTTTTACCGTTTTTCCAATGTTATTTATCTTTTTCAGTTTGAAAAATAAAACCGGTGATGGACGGGCAGCCCGTGGACGGTCCTCCATTTTACCAAGGGGGAATGTGGCGCCCTGGACTAGCCAGGTAGCCACAGACAAAACACACACACACACACCCCCACCCCCCCAGACAGTTACATTAGTCAGACAAAAACCCTTGTTGCCTCCCTCCAGGGTCTGATATCCACACCAGGTGGGGCGGAGCCAGGCAGTTGGCCCCACCCACCGAGGAGTTCACAGGCCTGGAGGCGGAAAAAGCAGTTTTGAGGAGATCAGTTCAGGAGGTGAAAGTGAGAGGTCACGTAGTGCGAGTGTCTGGGTTGGAGCCCAGGCACCGAGAGCAAGGTTGGCAGACGGTGGTGGCCGTCTGCAGGAGTTGGTGGAACTCCGCAGAGCCGTAAGGACCGGGGCTGGGCGGTGGCCCACCGGTACCGGACCGGGGAATGGAGTGAAGCTAAGCACACAGGCAGGGCCATTGGACCCCGACCAGGCTTGGAGCCGCCGTCAATAGTCAAATCCGAATGTGACAGGAACTGTCGCGGGCGGAGGAGGGGATACTGCGCTCTCCCACTGCTCGGGTCCGGCTGCTGCTGCTGCTCGGTGGTGGCTCGAGCGGTGGGCCGGATCCCGGGGACTCGAGCGGCGTTCCTCGCCCGTGAGTGAAAAGGGGGGGGGAATTGATTGTGGGGTTTTGATATTGTCCGTGACGCCACCCACGGTTGTGGTGAGATTGGTGACACCACCGCTGCTCTGGACGGGGATCCCGGGAGCGATGACAGGGAGCAGCCGGGATGTTAGTTATCCCCTCCGTGGGTAGGGGGTTGGTTGTCCCGGGGCCCGGTGATGGGGTAGGGATGGATGGCAGGCGGGTTACGGGGCCTGGTGAGGTGCAGGGTCGCGGGGGGCAGCGCTGTGCCGCACGGCACGGTGGTACTCACTCAGCCAGTAATGTACACAAAGTCTCCGGTAAAACAAACGGCTGGATAGACGGGTCCCACAGACGGCTGCGGTGTTTCTCCTCCCGGCAGGTTGATAGTGACTGCCTTTCCCTGCACCTGTGTAGTGTAAACGGTTCCAATGGGTTCCCACCGGTAACCCGCTCCCCAGCTTGAAGGTTGCGAAAGGAGCCCGTTTTGCCCGCAGGAACTTTAGCCTTGGCGGTGACTGTGTTTCCCTCTAACGGTTGGACTGTTGCCTTCTGTCGGGACTTGGCTGCTGGGAAACCCAGGAGGTTCCCTTCGCTAACGGATTTGACAAATTGCACGTCGACTCCTAGCCTTGTCGGGGTCCGTAAGCCCCTGCCGGATGGTGCTGGCTTCTCTTTGCGTACCGGTCTGGTACCGCCGGGCCACCGCCCGTCCACGGTCCCCTCGGCTAGCTCCAATAGGCCTCTCCTGCAGACGGTCACCACCGTCTGCCAACCTTGCTGTTCCGTCCGGGCCACACACCCGGACCACTTTCTGTCTACTCCTTTACCACTTCACTCTCCTCTCACTTTCACTTCCAAACTGAAACTGACTCTTTTTCCCGCCTCCAGGACTGTGAACTCCTCGGTGGGCGGGACCAACCGCCTGGCCCACCCCCTGGTGTGAACATCAGCCCCTGGAGGGAGGCAACAAGGGTTTTTGTCTGACTAAGGTGTGCCTGACCGGGAAGTGTGGGGTGTGTTGGTGTAGTGCTTGTGACGTCCTGGCTTGCCCAGGGCGCCACAGAACCCCCGGGGTTTCCTAACAACTAAGTCCTGATTGAAGGCAACCGCTCACACCGTGAGGATATACAGCCACCGCCACCGGCTAGAAATCGGAGGGCCAGCGCCTGCGGGCAGAACGGGCTCCTCCAGTATCTATACACCGGGGAGCAGACTACCGTTGGGAAGCCATTGGAGTCATCACAGTACACAAAGGTGCAGGGAAAGACAGCCACCATCACCTGTGTGGGGAGAGACACTGCAGTCCATCCAGCCGTTTGGTTTACCGGAGACTTTGTGCATCTATTGCTGAGTGAGTACACCCGTGCCATCCGGCACCGCACCGCGCTGTCCCTGCAATCCTGCACCTCACCGACCCTGCCTCCCCGTCACACCACCGGGCCCCGGGACCACCAACCCCTACCCACGGAGGGGGAAAACAACATCCCAGCTGCTCCCTACCATCGCTCCCGGGATCCCCGTCATCAGCAGCGGTGGTCCCCATCTTCACCACAACCCGTGGGTGGCGTCACGGACTAAATCCCCAAACAACCACCCCCTTTTCACTCACGGGCGAGGAGCGCCGCTCGAGTCCATGGATCCGGCCCACCACTCGAGCCACCGAGCAGCAGCCGCAGCGCTGGACCCGAGCATTAGCGAGCGTAGCGCCCCGCCGCCCGCGACATAAACACTGCGTTTGACAAAAAAAAAAGAGGTAAAAACGTATGCGTTTTTGCTGCTTTTTTGACACGTTTTAAACAGTGCGTTTTGAGATTGAGATTTGAGAAGTCAATGGGTAGAAAATGCAACCAAAACACAATGAAGAAGTGACATGCTGCTTATTTTTAGGTAACGATTTTGACAAATATTTGTCAAACAAAACGCTGCCTAAAAAAAGCAACGTGCGGATGGAAATTCTGATTTCTCATAGACTTTGCTGGGGAAGCACAACGCATGCATTTTGTCATTGACATAGTGCAGCTTAAATAGCGACCAAAAAGCAAGAAAAAAGCACACATGCCGACAGGGCCTAAAGATGAACGACTCCATCAAAAAGAATATCAGATGTAAGTCGCCATCTATAACTGTACTGTAATCTCTTATACATTTGGCAGATGTGGTATCTACCACTATATGATCACTGTTTGGCAATAAAATGAGTGTTGGTCTTTATATAGAGATTTTCAGTGACAGCATGGTCATCTGTTGAGATTCTCTTGTTCCCATGATTAAAGGGAACCTGTCACCAGTTTTTTGCTATTGTGCTCCACTTACCCCCTTTGCGTGACCCCTGGGCTCCATGACCTCTGAGATCCGGTGATGTCACATCAACTGAGGCTGGTCCCAGTCTCTCTGAGTCACTGGGCTGTGGGCAGAGTTTCACTGCTCGTGACAGCCCAGTGTCATAGCCCATCATCGCCCTGCTCCCACTTCCTTCACAGCAGAGCGCTGCAAGCAGGAGACACACTGGGCTGTAATGAGCGGTGAAACGCTGCGCACACCCCAGTGACTCAGGAAGACTGGGGCTGGCCGAGGTGATATCAAGTGAACAGGAAGTTGACGTGACATTAACGGATCCCAGAGGTCACGGAGCCCAGGGGGGTCAGGCGATGGGGAAGAGCAGTCCGCAATAGCACCGCTCACAGGCACCATTGGCAACACAAGGTATTTGAGAGAAACCTTGTCTCTCATCATAATATCGTTGTGGCCAGCAGGGCTGTATTTTGCCTTCGTGCTGCCCTAGGCACTTTAAGTGGTCGCGCCCCTTAGAGACAACATAACACTATGAGTTTTCGCACACGACCTTTTAAAGGCAGATCTACGCTATAAAACACTTGAAAAAGTATCAATGAGAAACGAAGGGCACTAACCCCCCCCAATGGGGATCACCACAGGCACATCAAAACATAGCATGAGTATAAAATATTCCCACCACACTGTCCCCACTTATATACTGTGACTGTCACACTGCCCCAAATAAACTACACACTGCCCTCCCTTCTAAATTATACCCACCACATCTTCCTCAATTATGAAATATGATCTGCACATTGACCTCACATCATGCTGCCCCCTCCTCACAATGTCCCATGCATGCTGCCCCCTCCTCACAATGTCCCATGCATGCTGCCCCCTCCTCACAATGTCCCATGCATGCTGCCCCCTCCTCACAATGTCCCATGCATGCTGCCCCCTCCTCACAATGTCCCATGCATGCTGCCCCCTCCACACAGTGTCCCATGCATGCTGCCCCTCTCCATGAGCTCCTAATGCTGCCTTCCTCTTTTCCATAATGACACCTCCATGCTGCCCCATTCATCATACTAAGACCACCACACTAACGCTTATGCTGAGACCCCCCCCCCCACACACACACACACTACCCCACTCTTGATATTGACTCCCCTACATTGCTCCACTCCATACTGAGCCCACACATGCTGCCCCTTCTCCATAATGAGCTCCCAATGCTGCCCCCCTTTCATTCTGAGTCCTTACACTGCCCCCCATCGATTTTTGTCATTGCACTATCCCTCAACCCTTGTCCTCTGTCTCTAGCATTGGCCCCTCTCTCCCATTCCCCCAGCAGCAGCCTCTCTCCCCCGTCTCCAGCAGCAGCCTCTCCCCCAGCATCAACCTCTCTCCCCCCAGCATCCCCCAGCATCAGCCTCTCTCCCCCCAGCCTCCCCCAGCTTCAGCCTCTCTCCCCCAGCTTCCCCAAGCATCAGCCTCTCTTCCCCAGCTTCCCCCAGCATCAGCCTCTCTCCCCCCAGCCTCCCCCAGCTTCAGCCTCTCTCCCCCAGTTTCCCCAAGCATCAGCCTCTCTTCCCCAGCTTCCCCCAGCATCAGCCTCTTTCCTCCCAGCCTCCCCCAGCATCAGCCTCCCCCAGCATCAGCCTCCCCCAGCATCAGCCTCCCCCCTCCCAGCCTCTCCCTGCATCAGCCTCCCCCAGATTCAGCCTCTCTCCTCCCAGCCTCCCCAGCATCAGCCTCTCTTCTCCCAGCCTCCCCCAGCATCAGCCTCTCTCCTCCAAGCCTCCCCCAGCACCAGCCTCCCCCAGCATCAGTCTCCCTCCTCCCAGTCTCCCCCAGCATCAGCCTCCCTCCTCCCAGCCTCCCCCAGCATCAGCCTCCCCCAGCATCAGCCTCCCCCAGCATCAGTCTTCCCCCTCCCAGCCTCCCCCAGCATCAGCCTCCCCCAGCATCAGCCTCCTCCCTCCCAGCCTCCCCCAGCATCAGACTCTCTCCTCCCAGCCTCCCCCAGTATCAGCTTCTCTTCCTTCAAGTCTCCCCTGGTATCAGCCTCTCTCCCCCCACCACATGCGCAGATCTCCGGTCTGCATTAGAGACACCCCCACGCTCCTTATGAATCTTCAGCTCTGCGAGCACTTACCTGCTCCAGGGCCCGCCGTCATCTTCCTGGCTCATGTGAGTATCCTCTTCTGACACCGGCTTCCATCGCGGTGTCCTCTACGGCGTCCTGCTGTGAGCTCTGCATGTGATGTCCACACAGCATTGGACGCAGCACAGAGGAAGGAGCTGATTGGAGCGCCTGTGACCCCGGAAGTGCAGGCGCCGGCAGTTCCGAGGTCAATCAGCTCTCTGTGCCCTGCCGCCGCAGTTTGTCTGCATTCACGTCTTAATTGACGTGGATACAAATAAATGGAGCTGCGCCTCTCCCCCTCCCTCCTCCGAAAATACAGGGGATTTAATAGATGTGTAAAAAAAAAATTTTTTTTTTACTGCTAGAAGGTGCCGCCCCCCCGCATCCTGCCGCCCCAGGCACGGGACCACGGATGCCTAATGGTAAATACGGCCCTGGTGGCCAGTAATGTAAAGGGGTGAACCACTTCTTTAATAGTAGCCTATCTGAAATTCTCAGCAGCAGTCGCTTGAATGGAGTTGTGTGTTTTCATCCAACCACTAAAGCTATTAACAGCTGATCATGGTGAGGCTCAGTGTCGAACCCCACAGATCTGATAATGATAACCTAATCTAAGGATAGATATCAATATTTTATACCCTGACAACCGCTTTAATAATGGGATGCATTGTATAGTTTGTCCAAGGTCTATGGATAACAATGTCAGGTGTCCTTGGATCTTATCAATGTGAAGACAAGCATTGTCAGCATGATGATTACTTGTTCTGCAACTAGGAGGTGGTAAGTTCACACAGTGCGTTTTTTGCGGCATTTTTGCGCAGTTTTTGTGTGCGTTTTTGCTCAGAAAACTGCATGAATTTGCTTCCCCAGCAAAGTGTATGAGTTTTCATTTTTGCTGTCTGCACACAGCGTTTTTTTTCAGCTGCGTTTTTGTGGTGCCACAAAAACGCAGCATGTCAACTTTTCCCGCGTTTTTCACTGCGCTTTTCATCCATTGAGTGCAATGGGATGTTGAAAAACGCAATGAGAAATGCAAATAGCTGCGTTTTGGTGCGTTTCTAAGACCAAAAGCGCATTTATAAACGCAGGAGGTGGGTAGTAAAGTGACATGTACAGGAAGAGGATTCCTTCTGTCAGTAAACACAGAAGCGTGAATCCTCCCGGTACCGTCACCGCCGCTTCCACCTCCAGTCCCGGGCATGTATGCTGCCATGCGGCGCCATGTTCGGGCGGGAGGTGGAAGCGGCTGCGAAATCAAAAGTGAACAGAAAAAAAAAAAAGTCATACTCACCTGTCTGCAGGGTCCCGGTGCCATGCCCGCTCCCATCTCCTCCCGCTACCGCCGCTCCGGGTGTGTGCAGTCTCCCCGAGTACATATGCCTGCAGGATGTAGGACCTGGCGATGGATCACCTGATGCAGTTACCTGACGCATCAGCTGATCGTAAGTCTCGGGCTGACGCCAGCGCCCGGCCGGTTTAACCTATCAGCGGATGCGTCAGGAGACTTCATCCCTGAGGCTACTTTCACACATCCGGTTTGAGCAGTGCGGCTCAATCCGGCTGTGAAACCTATGCAACGGATGCGGTGAAAACACCGCCTCCTTTGCATAACTTTTTACATGCGGCCCGTCCGTTTTTTTCCGGTTGCGGCACGCTACTGAGCATGCGCAGTGGAAGAAACCGCATGCGGTGGCCGGATGCGTTTTTTCCGCATCGCACCGCATCCGGCGTCCATAGGCATGCATTGAAAAATGCGCCGCAGCGGACGGATGCGGCGCGATGCATTTTTTTTGCCAGAGCAAAAAACGTTGCAGGCAACGTTCCATCCAGCCGCGGCATCGGCTAAATCTGCCGCATGCGGCAAAAACCGGACCGAACGCAAGCCCATGCGGCACAATACGGCACTAATGTAAGTCTATGCAAAAAAAACACGCAACCGGCGGCAAAAAAACAGTTGCAGTTTTTCTGCAGAGCGCCGTATTGTGCCGCAGAGCAAAAACCGGATGTGTGAAAGTAGCCTGATTAGGCTGCTTTCACACATCCGGCTTGAGCTGTGCGGCTCAATCCAGCTGTGCAAGCTATGCAACGGATGCGGTGAAAACACCGCATCCTTTGCATAAGTTTTTCCCATGCGGCCCGTCCGGTTTTTGCCACTTGCGGCATGCTACTGCGCATGCGCAGTGGCAAAAACCGCATGTGGCGGCCGGATGCGGTTTTTGCCGCATCGCGCTGCATCCGTCCGCCATAGGCATGCATTGAAAAATGCGCCGATGCGGCGCGATGCGTTTTTTTTGCCGCACAAAAAATAGTGCCAGGCAACGTTCCATCCGGCCGCCGCATCGGCTAAATCTGCCGCATGCGGCAAAACCCGGATGGAACGCAAGGCACAATGCAAGGCACAATGCGGCACTAATTAAAGTGTATGCAGGAAAAACGCAACTGGCAGCAAAAAAAACAGTTGCGATTTTCCTGCAAAGTGCCGGATTGTGCCGCATTGCAGAAACCGAAGGTGTGAAAGCAGCCTTAGGCTGCTTTCACACATCCGGTTTGAGCCGTGCGGCTCAATCCGGCTGTGAAGCCTATGCAACGGATGCGGTGAAAACACCGCATCCTTTGCATAAGTTTTTTACATGCGGCCAGTTTGTTTTTTGCCGTTTGCGGCATGCTACTGAGCATGCGCAGTGGCAAAAACCGCATGCGGTGGCCGGATGCGGTTTTTGACGCATCGCGCCGCATCCGGCATCCATAGGTATGTATTGGAAAAAGCGCCGCATTGGCCGGATGCGGCGCAATGCGTTTTTTTTGCCGGAGCAAAAAACTTGCCAGGGAACGTTCCATCCGGCCGCCGCATCGGCTAAATCTGCCGCATGCGGCAAAAACCAGACGGAACGCGAGCCCATGCGGCACAATGCGGCACTATTTAAAGTCTATGCAGGAAAAACGCAACCGGCAGCAAAAAAAAAAACGGTTCCGTTTTTCCTGCAAAGTGCCGGATTGTGCCGGATTGCAGAAACCGGAGGTGTGAAAGCAGCCTTACCAGCAGCTCCTGCAGCGATCGGACGGGATCAAACTCGCTCTAGGAGCTGCCGGTAATCAGCACATAAGTGAGTATTTTTTTTTTTGCACCGATGCATCTGCTGATTGCATAAACGGCTTTTATACAATCAGCTGATGTGTGATGTGATTCAGGCACTTGATCCTGACACATCATCTGATCACTTTGCCTTCCAGCAAATCCATCAGATGATATTGGATCCGGATTGGACGGCGCGGGACCCTTGACCCAGGATTACTACGGAGGGGGGGTTCTTTATTTCAATAAAGATGGAGTCACTAATTGTGTTGTGTTTTATTTCTAATAAAAATATTTTTCTGTGTGTTGTGGTTTTTTTATCTTTACTAGAAATTCATGGTGGCCATGTCTAATATTGGCGTGACACCATGAATTTCGGGCTTAGGGCCAGCTGATAATACACACCTAGCCCTAACCCCATTATTACCAGTGAGCCACCCGGCATCAGGGCAGCTGGAAGAGTTGGATACAGCGCCAGAAGATGGCGCTTCTATGAAAGCGCCATTTTCTGGGGTGGCTGCGGACTGTAATTCGCAGCGGGGGTGCCCAGAAAGCATGGGCACCCTGCACTGTGGATTCCAATCCCCAGCTGCCTAGTTGTACCTGGCTGGACACAAAAATTAGGCGAAGCTCACGTCATTTTTTTTTAATTATTTCATGAAATTCATGAAATAATTAAAAAAAAAAAGGGCTTCTCTATATTTTTGGTTCCCAGCCGGGTACAAATAGGCAGTGGGGGGTTGGGCGCAGCCCGTACCTGCCTGCTGTACCCGGCTAGCATACAAAAATATGGCGAAGCCCACGTCATTTTTTTTTTGTTTGGGGGGGCAAAGAAATCCTGCATACAGTCCTGGAAGGAGGATGCTGAGCCTTGTAGTTCGACAGCTGCTGTCTGCTCTCCTGCATACACTATTGGATGGAGGATGCTGAGCCTTGTAGCTCGACAGCTGCTGTCTGCTCTCCTGCATACACTATTGGATGGAGGATGCTGAGCCTTGTAGGTCTGCTCCCCCTGACTCTCCCTCCAGCATACAGTCCTGGATGGAGCATGCTGAGCCTTGTAGTTCTGCAGCTGCTGTCTGCTCTCCTGCATACACTAATGGATGGAGTATGCTGAGCCTTGTAGTTCTGCAGCTGTCTGCTCTCCTGCATACACTAGTGGAGAATGAAGAACATATTGAAGAAGGAAATGACATCAGACCTTTTTTTTTGTTCACTGATAAAAAAACGCATAAAGACGCAGTGAGCAAAAACGCAGCAAAAAACGCACCAAATCGCGGCAAAATGCACAAAAACGCAGCGGCAAAAAAACGCAGTGTGTGAACCTAGCCATATGAGGGAAAATCCAACAGGATTCCACTGTGCGATACACTTAGTTAAATACAGGAATCTGATACTATAGTGAGTAGTTATGGGTAGCATATAAACATTTCAAGATTGTAAAATCAAAGGGGTTGTCCACTTTTTTGGCAACCCCTTCTCATTCTCTGTTTGCCGTTAAAATAAAAACACTTATGCTCACCTCCGATGCTGGCGCCTTTCCAGTGGTGTTGGCACTCACTCTCCCGGTGCTCATGTGAGGTTGTTCCATCACGCGAGGCCTGCCCCCAATCAGCGCTGACTTCACTGTACCCACCTTGAGACGTATAAGTAATCAAGAGCAGGTGGGAGCTGCAGCTGGTGGCTGACTTCCTCTTGATTACTACTACATCCAAAAGCAGGTGCAGTGAAGCCAGCGCTGATTGGTGGGAGGCCTCGCGTGATGGAACAACCTCACGTGAACCACGAGCAGTTCTGGGTGCATAGTGCTAATCTCTGCCTAACTGTCCCTGTATCTAGTAGCATAGATAAAGAGATCTTTAGAAAAAAAGTATTTCTAAAGATCTTTTATAGTGTGCTAATGAGGCCAGGGACTAGTCGTAAGGGTGTGATTTCCCCTGGCTAGTCGGCCCCTTAGCATGTTAGTACGTACTAACAGTCATGCGCACTACATGGGTTTGAAGCCAGGACTTGTACACCCAGCTTCATAGTGCGCATGACTGCCAGGTGTACGAATCCTGGCTTCAAACCCATGTAGAGCAAAAGACCAAATGTCCGGGATCATGCGCACTGAGCCGACGTGTGGGAATCACCACCGGCTCACCGACCGCACCACCGTCCGATTTAGGACGTACCGTTGTGTCAAGGTGTGTTAAGGTCTGAATCCTTGGTCAAAGTTACCTGAGCACACAAATCTCTAAGGGTGTCCAAACGTTTGCATCTGCCATTTTCCTTTTTGTAAATTTTAAAATGTAAAAGATGAAAATATTATTTTTCTTTTTTTTGCTTAAAATACAAAGGAAATGTGTTATCTTTTTAACTTTATGCCTGTTAGAGATCATTTAATCTTCAACTCTCTTAACTATTCACAATAACATTATTTTTCACTAGGGGTGCCCAATCTTTTGCACTCCTTGTACATATCATTGCATTTGACTACTTGGTGGGATTGTACCACTTTGGAAAAATAAATAGAGAATACAATGCTAGCACATGGATTACTCATAAAAAAGGCCAACCACCTCTTTTTATGAGGCATGATAAACTAAAAGTATGGGCATAAAGGGGCGCTATTCTTCTGATTTAAAAGGTAGCTTCACTCTAGAAATCTGTAACCTTGTTATTCTTTAATTAGCATTAGAAGTTTTGGTGCAAAAAGCTGTTCGAGTGTTCATGCATCGGGTGGGACTGTGGGGCGGGAATGTGTGTAGGGTCTTCATCTCAACCATGGCCCCTCAGCTACTTCTGGTGTAATTATCTTTATGCTGTTTAAAATTCCGCACCGGCACCATCCTTAGCCATGGGCGGTTCTTTCTCAGATCAATCTGGTAGCTGGCTTCAGTAAAATGGAGCTGTTGTCAGTGCATGTGCAAATTAAAATCTTGGCTTGTCATTGAGTAGAGATCTCAATCTGCTCATGCGCTGCCACAGCGCTATTTTCCTGAAGCTTAACGTGCACATTTGCCACCAACGACACCATTTTACTGAACTCTGCAATCAGATCAATCTGCGCAAGCACTGCCTACAGCTGATGATAGTGCATAGTTTTAAACAGTATGAAGATACTTCTACCAGAGGCAGCTGAGGGTTCCTAGCAGAGAAGAAGAACCTACCCACAGTCCCACCCCCAGTCAAAATGTGACAGCACAATTTAAAGTGCCACAGAGGGGGGACCATCGGAGGCCCCGTGACACGATCAAGGGAAGCCGATTGTTGCCATGGTAGGGACGGGTCATGTGATCACTCCTGTCGCTATCATGACGTAGTTCCTGTTACAGCCAGCAGAGCATCTGCTGTAACAAGAACGCAGCATTTCTTATGATCAGAGCGATGCTGCTCTGATCAGAAAAAATGAATCAGCAATCAGACCGCTGATCTTTATCCCTAGGGGTACTAGTAAAATAAAAAAAGTAAAAAAAAAGTTTTAGAAAATTTTAAAAACCTAAAAGTTCAAAGCCCCCCCATTCGCCCCATTGAAAATTAAAGGGTTAAAAAGAAATAAAAAAAATATACACATATTTGGTATCGCCTTATTCAGAAATTCACGATTTATGAAAATATAAAATTAATTATATCAATCTGATTAGATCTGTAAACGGCTTAGCGGCAAAAAAATTACTAACGCCCAAATTACTTTTTTTGGTTGTCACAAATTTTGCGCAAAATGCAATAACAGGCGATCAAAACATAGCATCTGCGCAAAAATGGTACCGTTAAAAATGTCAGCTTGAGATGCAATAAATAAGCCATCACTGAGCCCCATATCCCAAAAAATGAGAATGCTATGTCACAAAAAGTGCACCACTTGTTATGGACAAACTTCTGATTTCTTTTTTATCTCCTTAGATAAAAAGTAAACCTATACATATTTGGTGTCTACGAACTAATACCGACCTCAGGCATCACACCAACACATCCATTTTACCATATAGTGAACACGGTGAATAAAATACCCCAAAATCAATCGTGCAATCACACTTTTTTTTTGCAATTTTTCCGCACTTGGAATTTTTTTGCCATTTTCCAGTACACTACTTGGTAAAACTTATGGTTTAATTTAAAAGTATAGCTCGTCCCACAAAAAAATATGGCAAGATTGACAGAAAAATAAAAAAGTTACAGCTCTCGGAAGAAGGGAAGCAAACCCCTACACCCTTCGAAAAACGGAAAATAGACCAGGGGTGAAGGGACTATTTTTCCTGTTAGGGTTATGGCTTTGTTACTATCATAGTTAGGAAAGGCAAGGTGACGCTTATTTCATAGCTTTATAAAAGCCAAGTCTCCTCTAAACTCGTGCCAAAAAACAGTAGCCATGGGTTCTTCTAAGTAGCTGCCTAGCACTTTGAAAATGAAAAGGTTGGAGGCCCCAAAGCAGAAGGCTATAAGAAAATAGCAAAGTGTTTTTAAGTTGCCCTTTCCTCAGTTCGAAATGTAATTAAGAAATGGCAGTTAACAGGAACAGTTCAGGTCAAGGTAAGATTTGGAAGGTCAAGCAAAGTTGCTGCTTGTAGGATTGCTAGAGAGGCAAATCAGAACCCCCGCATGACTGCAAAAGACCTTCAGGAAGATTTAGCAGATTCTGGAGTTGTGCTACATTGTTCTACTGTTCAGAGCCACCTGCACAAATATGGCCTTCATGGAAGAGTGATCACGAGAAAATCTCTACTGAGTCCTCACCAGAAAATTCAGCATCAGAAGTATGCAAAAGAACATCTAAACAAGCCTGATGCATTTTGGTGTTTTCAAAATGTCCTGTTGACTGATGAGGTTAAAGGGAACCTGTCATCAGAAATTTTGCACTAAACCTAAAAGATTCCCCCTTTGCAGCTCCTGGGCTGCATTCTAGCAAGTTTCCTATTGTTCTTGTGTCCCCTTTCAGACCAAAATAGACACTTTATAAAGTGGTACCTTTTTGTATTCAACTCTTTATTAGGCCGGTTTCACACGTCAGTGAAAAACACAGACGTTCTTCACTGACGTGTAAAACACGCACATGTCCCTCCGTGTGCCGTGATTCACGGTACACGTGGGTTGTCTAAGTGCAATCCGGACTCCGTTCTCCGTGGTCTGTGATTGCACATAGAGATTAACTCACCTGTGCCCGCTCCCGCTCTCCTTGGTGCTGAACGTTCCCGCGGTGCAGCATCCGGCCGGTGCTGACCCCCGCAGCAGCTACTTTCGGGTCGGCTGTGTCGGGCATTCATGAATATGCACGAATGTAATGAGCCGGCTCAGAAGCAGCAGGCAGAACAGGCTGCAGAGAGCACGGCTGAAGCCGGGTGAGTAAAAATGTTTTTTATTTTATATGAACATTTTTTTCTGGTACGTGTTTCACGGATCACACCACTGCGTGGTCCGTGGGACATCAGTGATGCCAGAAAAAAATGGACATGTTTCCGTGCGGCAATCACGGACACGCGGGTACGCCGCACCGAGACACGTTCTGTGAAAAATCACTGATGTGTGAGCAGACCCATTGATTATAATGGGTCTGCGTATGTCAGTGATTCTGGTACGTAGAAAAAAAAGCACAAACGTACCAGAATCACTGACGTGTGAAAGAGGCCTAATGGTACACGGGGGCGGGCTCTCTGGTGTCCGTTAGTCTGCCTCCTGCCGCTTTAGGCCATCCCCCATCGCGCAATTTCATACCTCAGGAGGCCACCCAGTGCGTCCGAGGTCTCACGCATGCGCCGTGCCACTCTAGTGGGACTGTGCAATGTGCACAGTGTGACCGCTAGTGACGTGTTGCACAGGCAAGAGAATATGGGCGGCGCTGTGATTTTCATCAGCAAGTACCCGCCCATAATCTCCTGCTCGCACTTTAACCGCCGCCTCCATCGTTCTGCCCAAGCGCTGGCCAGCTTACCTCACGTCACCTCTTTCCCATCTTGCCCTGGATCAGGAAATAGATGGGAGGAGCGGAGCAGGACACCAGCAATCAGGAGGAGACGCGGAGAGGAGCTACCGACATAAATAGTCCGGGTGGCCTCCTGAGGTATGAAATTGCGCGATGGGGGACGGCCTAAAGCGGCAGGAGGCAGACTAACGGACACCAGAGAGCCCGCCCCCGTGTACCATTATCAAGATTTGAATACAAAAATGTACCACTTTATAAAGTCTTTATTTTGGTCTGAAAGGGGGCACAATAACAACAGGAACCTTGCTAGAATGCAGCCTAGGAGCTGCAAAGGGGGAATCTTTTAGGTTTAGTGCAAAATTTCTGATGACAGGTTCCCTTTAAAATAGAACTCCTTGGTCATAATTATCAAAGGTATCTGTGGAGAAAAAAAAAGACACAGAATGTCAGGAAAAGAACATCTTGCCAACAATTAAGCATGGGGGTAGATCACTCATGCTTTGGGGTTGCAGCCAATGGCACGGGAACATTTCACCGATAGAGGGAAGAATGGAATCAATGAAATTGCAACAAATTCTTGATGCAAACATAACACCATCTTTAAAAAAGCTGAGGTTGAAAAGAGCATGGCTTCTACAAATGGATAATGATCCTAAACATCTGTCATATCCACAATAGACTATTTCAAAAGACACAAGCTGAAGATTTTACAATGGTCCTCACAGTCCCCTGATCTGAACATCATTAAAAATCTGTGGCTAGACGTCTAAAGAGCAGTGCATGCAAGATGACCCAGGAATCTCACAGAAGTACAGAAGTGGAAGACTTTTCCAAGGAAGAATGGATGAAAATCCCTTAAACAAGAATTCAAAGACTCTTGGCTGGCTACAACGAGTCTATACAAGCTTTGATACCTGCTACTAGGTACTAACCATGCAGGGTGCCCAAACTTTTGCATTGGCTCATTTTCCTTTTTTGTTAATTTTAAAATGTAAAAGATAAATATTTTTTTTTGCCTAAAATACAAAGGAAATGCGATATCTTTAACTATATGCTTTTTTGAGTTTAGTTCAACTTCAACTTGCTTAATTATTCACAATAACAGTAATTTTGACCAGGGGTGCCTAATCTTTTGTATGCCATTGCCATGTTCCATTTGCTTTGTACACTTTTGGAGTTTTTTTGTTGATAAAATTGCTGTAGCTTTATCCAACCTATTCTGTCTATTCACATTGAGGCAGACAGCATCCTTAAAAGAGGTATCCATAGTGAAGGAAAAGTCAAGGAAGTATAATTGCTTAAATCCAAAAAATTAAAACATTTTTAAACCCACAACTTTGTGTTATATTGTTAATAATAATAATAATAATAATAATATAATACCAGGTAGTATGAAGAAAGGACATGTAATGCAATACAAAAATAATAAAAAACTTTTTAGCTTTGTAGTAAATTGTGCCCAGCTTCTACATAAAGGATACAGTAGAGAAATAATAATGAGAGCCAAAAATGTTGCAAATTGCAAAACTAGGGAACAATACTTGTTACAAAATAAACCTAAAAATAAAATAACACCGTTCAAAGAATCAACCTATTGTTTTCTCTACACAGCCATAATTACTATAAAATCACTAATATACAGAAACATCTACTCATGTTGAATACAGATAATGCTTTTGGCTACTTTCACACATCCGGTTTTAGCTCTGCGGCACAATATGGCGCTCTGCAGAAAAACCGCAACCGTTTTTTTTGCCGCTGGTTGCGTTTTTTTTGCATAGACTTACATTAGTGCCGTATTGTGCCGCATGGGCGTGCGTTCGGTCCGGTTTTTGCCGCATGCGGCAGATTTAGCCGATGCCGCGGCCGGATGGAACGTTGCCTGCAACGTTTTTTGCTCCGGCAAAAAAACCGCATCGCGCCGCATCCGGCCGCTGTGGCGCATTTTTCAATGCATGCCTATGGACGCCGGATGCGGCGCGATGCGGAAAAAACCGCATCCGGCCGCTGCATGCGGTTTCTTCCACTGCGCATGCTCAGTAGCGTGCCGCAACCGGAAAAAAACGGACCGGCCGCATGTAAAAACTTATGCTAAGGATGCGGTGTTTTCGCCGCATCCGTTGCATAGGTTTCACAGCCGGCTTGAGCCGCACGGCTCAAACCGGATGTGTGAAAGTAGCCTTAAGAGAAATACTGAAACATAGATGTAAGTTTGTTCCCAAACGAGCACTCACGATTGGAAACATGATGTCTCCCAGTGGCCATACAATAAATCAAAAAATTCACCTATATTATGGCTATCTGCTACAGGTTCTTTTAAGTGCGGACAAAAGTAATGCCACTTAAGTCTATATATGTTAAATATGAAGGAAGGCATTTCTAGTTCCAATGGTTAGCACCTTAAGTTAAAATCAGTCATGAATTGCAGCAGTACATTTTGCATATATTGTCACACACCGTTTTGCTCAGAACTCGCTGAATGTTATAGAGGCATCAGATGCTGTTCACTACAGATTCTGACACTCTACACTATGGTTTCTCCGCTGTTTCTGAGTTAGGCAGGCAGGTCGGGGGTCAACCAGCTCTGTGCTCATTAATTAATTAATGATCAGGCTAGCAATCATTAAGCTCTGCTAGCCTGTGGGTTACTTCTAGGATCACATGTTGTTGGAAACCTATCATGTTTACTCCCTGACTTTTTAAAAAAGTGGAATCTGTCTTTCCACGCTGACTATAGTTTAGTGCTGTGTTGATCTGTGTGCTGTTGTGTCCCAGTCCTGCTGAGAATTATATTGCGTGGTGCTTGGCGTTGTTGTGGAATTCTCTGGTCATCCTGTTGTCTCCTCCCTGCTCCCATTTTCCTCCTTAGCTCTTATTATATTTAACATTTGTGTGAGTGTGCTGTGAGATAGAATTTTGGTTTCCCCTCTTTATCTACTTCTGTTGGTGTTTTCACACTCCTGTACTGGCCCTCCTTTGGGGTAGGGAGGAAGGGGATATAAGATTAGGGCTGGTTAGGAGCAGGGTCAGGCTGGTGGCTCAGACATCCTCACCTTCAGAGGTAACTCTGAGATAAGGGATAGCTAGGGCCCCCCTAGTCTGAGGGCCAGTCTCGGAGCCCCGGTCCCTGCTCTCCCCTATCATCATGACATATGTTATGACTTGCACTAAATGTAATATGCAGTATGTTGGCTGCACAACCCATTCATTGAGAAAACATATTTCAGAGCAGATATATGATGCCCAAAACTCCACTACAAGCAGTTTACTAATGGCATCATGCCATCTCCTGAATGAACATTTGGGGGATGTCAGCCGCCTGAGGGTTCATGCCTTGGAGATAATTCCTCTGAGAAGGGGAGAAGATGACCAGTTTTCCATAATAAAGAAGCAAAGTTCTTTCCCCTTTTTAGTTTGGATTACACTGCTTCTCAGGACATGAAGCTTGTATCTGTGCACAGCCCTTAATTGGAAGTCTAATTTCACAGTATGTGCACCCTACATAGCCCCCTATATACAGTATGAACCCATATACAGCACCTATATACAGTATGAGCCCCACATAGCCTATTTTATTCAGTATGAGCCTTCACAATCTCCTAAATACAGTATGGTATCACACATAGTGTGCTAAATATAGCCTCCTAAATACAGCATGACCCATCAAATAGCCTCCCATATACATTATTAGCCTCACATAGACTCCTATATACAGTATGAGCCCACATAGCCTACTATATGCAGTATAAGCCCTCACAAAGCCTTCTACATACATTATGAGCCCCCACATAGCCTCCTATATACAGTATGAGCTCACACACAGTCTCTAATATACATTATGAGCCTCATATAGCCTCCTATATACATTATGAGCCCCATATAGTCTCCTATATACAGCATGAGCCCTCACATAGCCACTTAAGGTACACACTAAGCAACATCGCTAGCAACATCGCTGCTGAGGCACAACTTGCTAGCGATGTTGCTGTGTGTGACATCCAGCAACAACCTGGCCCCTGCTGTGAGGTTGTTGGTTGTTGCTGAATGTCCTGGACCATTTTTTAGTTGTTGCTCTCCCGCTGTGAAGCACACATCGCTGTGTGTGACAGCGACAGAGCAACAACTAAAGGTGGTGTCACACACAGCGACGACGACAACGACGTCGCTGCTACGTCACCATTTTCTGTGACGTTGCAGCGACGTCCCGTCGCTGTCGCTGTGTGTGACATCCAGCAACGAGCTGGCCCCTGCTGTGAGGTCGTTGCTCGTTGCTGAATGTCCTGCTTCATTTTTTCGTCGTCGCTCTCCCGCTGTGAAGTACACATCGCTGTGTGTGACAGCGAGAGAGCGACGAAATGAAGCGAGCAGGGAGCAGGAGCCGGCGTCTGGCAGCTGCGGAAAGCTGTAACCACTGTAAACATCGGGTAACCAAGGAAAGACCTTTCCCTGGTTACCCGATATTTACCTTCGTTACCTGCCTCCACCGCTCTTGCTGCTACTGCCGGCTCCTGCTCTGTGCACATGTAGCTGCAGTACACATCGGGTTAATTAACCCGATGTGTACTGTAGCTAGGAGAGCAAGGAGCCAGCGCTAAGCAGTGTGCGCGGCTCCCTGCTCTCTGCACTGTGACATGTAGCTGCAGTACACATCGGGTTAATTAACCCGATGTGTACTGTAGCTAGGAGAGCAAGGAGCCAGCGCTAAGCAGTGTGCGCGGCTCCCTGCTCTCTGCACTGTAACATGTAGCTGCAGTACACATCGGGTTAATTAACCCGATGTGTACTGTAGCTAGGAGAGCAAGGAGCCAGCGCTAAGCAGTGTGCGCGGCTCCCTGCTCTCTGCACATGTAGCGACGTTATGATCGCTGCTGCGTCGCTGTGTTTGACAGCTAAGCAGCGATCATAACAGCGACTTACAAGGTCGCTGTTACGTCACAGAAAATGGTGACGTAACAGCGTTGTCGTTGTCGCTGTCGCTATGTGTGACACCAGCTTTAATGTGAAGTGAGCAGGGAGCCGGCTTCTGCGGACGCTGGTAACCAATGTAAATATCGGGTAACCAAGAAGCCCTTACCTTGGTTACCCGATATTTACCTTCGTTACCAGCGTCAAATGGTTATACAGTTACAGTGGGAAAAAGAAGTATTTGATACACTTCTGATTTTGCTAATTTTCCCACCTACAAAGAATGGAGAGGTCTGTAATGTTTATCATAGGTACACTTCACCTGTGACAGAATCCCAAAAAAATCCAGAAAATCACATTGTATGATTTTTAAATAATTAATTCACATTTTATTGCATGAAATAAGTATTTGAGCAAGAAGTCTGCTCTCACAGACCTGTTATTTTTTTCTTTAAGAAGCCCTCTTACTCTGCACTCATTACCTGTATTAATTGCACCTGTTTGAACTTCTTACCTATATAAAAGACACCAGTCCACACACTCAATCAATCACTCTCCAACCTCTCCACCATGGCCAAGACCAAAGAGCTGTCTAAGGACACCAGGGACAAAATTGTAGACCTGCACACAGCTGGGATGGGCTACAGAACAATAGGCAAGCAGCTTGGTGAGAAGGCAATAACTGTTGGCGCATTTATTAGAAAATGTCAGTCTTTCTCGGTCTGGGGCTCCATGTAAGATCTTGTCTTGTGAGGTAAGGATGATTCTGAGAAAGGGAGGGAATCAGTCGAGAACTACACAGGAGGATCTGGTCAGTGACCTGAAGAGAGCTGGGACCACACTCTCACAGATTACCATTAGTAACACACTACGCCATCATGGATTAGAATCCTGCAGGGCACTCAAGGTCCCCCTGCTCATGCCAACAGATGTTCAGGCCCTTTTGAAGTTCGACAATAACAATCTGGATTATCCAGAGGAGGCATGCGAGAAGGTCATGTGGTTGGATGATGCCAAAATAGAACTTTTTGGTATCAAGTTCACTCACCATGTTTGGAGAACAAGGATGAGTACAACTGCAAGAACACCATGCCAACCGTGAAGCATGTGGGTGAAAACATCATACTTCAGATGGGGTCATGTATCATGAGATTTTGGCCAACAACCTCCTTCCCTCAGTAAGAGCATTGAAAATGTGTCATGACTTGGTCTTCCAGCATTACAATGACCTGAAACGCACAGCCAGAGGAACTAAGGAGTGACTCTATAAAAAGCATTTCAAGGTCCTGGAGTGCCTCAGCCAGTCTCCAGATGTAACCCAATAGAAAATTATTGTAGGGAGGTGAAACGTAATGTTGCCCAGCGACAGTCCCGAAACCTGAAAGATCTGGAGAAGATCTGTATGGAGGAGTGGGCCAAAATCCCTGCTGCAGTGTGTGCAAACCTGGTCAAGAACAACAGGAAATAGCTGACCTATGTAACTGCAAACAAAGGTTTCTGTACCAAATATTAAGTTTCGTTTTTCTATTGTATCAAATACTTATACTGGGCCCCTTCCTCAAATAATGTTCTCCATCCATGGCCCCTTCCTGTAATAATACTCCATTCTGGGTCTCGTACTGTAAAAATGTCCTACATCTAAGGCCCCTTCCAGTAGTAATAATAATAACTGTAGCAATAACAATAATAATTTAACAAGGAAGTAAAATCTACTTAATGGGGAAACCTACACCCCTATGATGAAGCTCAACTCACTCTTAATAATTTATATCAGCAATAGGTGAGTATTAAAACTTAACTTTAATAAAAAGCATTCAAATTCTGTATGAAAAAATGTTATTGTGCAACACCATAAACACTGTGATAAATCAAAGATTAAAAATAGTCAGGCAGACTGTGCTCATTGCTGCCTAGTGACACTTTCACCGTGGTGGGTGTCACACTAACGAGATTCACATGTACTTGGGATAGCAGACACAGAATAATATTAATCAAACCTGATATATTTAAAAAAACAAAATGGCCTCCCCCTTTAGTGGATCCAAAAGGAGTCATCATAATCGCCGCAACATCCGAATGTCTCCTTTTCTTAAATGCACCAATGCTGGATAGGGTTTACCCTAATTAGACCCTGTATTAATCTCGCCCTAGTAACCCCATCAGCTCCCGCCCTTAGAGCAGTTCACATCTTACCCCTGAAAGGGGGTTTAGAGTTAGGTCCACCCCTGCATTTGTGACCGACACACTGAAGATCTGTATAACAATTGCAAAATGTAAATGTCTTGTGTAGGATCGCCACCAGGTGGCAGTGTAGCAGCACAGTTGTCCTAACACCTAGGTGGGCAGGAGGAGGTGGAAAGTAGAGGATATATAAGGGAGAAACAACGGGAAGGGGACAGGAAAGTCCCAGTGGAGAAGACAGTGTTAATACCCCCAGTTGGAAGACTCTGACCCTAAGAGTCACCCCTGCGGCCGTGACACGCAGGATACAGTCCGGATTGTCCAACTGCGTCCCCAGGAAGATGAGTTTAGTCTGACGGTTGGGGGTCTGGCGTCCGTATCACCAGGCTTGTAATACTGAACGACTTCTTCACTAGCTGAAGGTCAGTGTGCCCTTAAGGAATACGATATGGATGGATGGCCTGGGCACGGATGGGAGAGCCCTCTCGGTTCCGATCCTTCTTACGTGTTAGCGTCCCCTGTGGGTGGGGTGAAGTGGCTCAATGGACCGATCGGTGCCAGTGTGAAGTATAGTGAAGGAATGAGAGGCCTAGAGGTGACCGACAGAACCCAGGTGCCAGAAATACAGACTGCTGCTAAATTGTGTTTGAGAATAAGGAGTGGGAGGAACCCCTATGGGAAGAGCACTGGTGCCGGCGAAGCGCGGGCCGAAGTAACCCAGAAGCTGAAAGAAAATAAAGTTTGCATGTTTGAGAGAAGAAACAGCGTCGGGGCTTTATTTGCTGCGAGAAAGCAATGTCGCCTTAACGGTTACGGAGTTCTCCTGTGTGTGGTACGACGACAAGGAGGTGAGGAGTTAATAACAGGCTGTGCTGTGACCTGTCGTCCCCTGCTACCACGACGGCGGCCTGCTCCGTGCCCTCCACCACACCCCAATACCTGGGTGACCCTGGAATGTTCCTCGCTGTGCCTCCTGACGTGTTTCTTTTCCAATAAGAGTCATCAAAAGAATCGGCACTATGACGTTATGACGTATCATGTTCAACAAACAACTAAAGCTACATCGCAGGTATGGAGATGCGCAATCAAATCCATTATGTGGAGGCATTTGGTGTTGCACAATCACATTTATTTTTCATAGAATTTAATTATTTTTATTTAAAGTTAAGGTTTACTACTCACCTATGGTTGCTATAAAATAGTAATTTATTTGATAATGTCCCCCATCCTGAGCCCCTTTATTTGATAATGTCCCCCATCCTGGGCCCCTTTATTTGATAATGTTCCTAATCCTGGGCCCCTTTATTTAATGTCTCCCATTCTGGGCCCCTTTATTTAATGTCCCCCATTCTGTGCCCCTTTATTTGATAATGTTTCCCATTCTGAGCCATTTCTGTAATGTCCCACATCCTTGGCTTCTTTATTTAGTTATGTCTCCTATCCTGGCCCCATTGTCCCCCATCCTGCTGATCTTCTGCAACACAAGGAAAAAGAGATTCTTCTTACCTGTCCGTGTTCCCTCTGAGTGGCATCCTAATGCTAATCAATATGCAGTTCAGACAGGATGGCACATGACAGTGACAGCGTATGAACACTGACGTCAGCTGCTGGCTTCTGATAGGCCGGTGGCCATATTAATTATTGCTGTGCAGAAAAACCAGTGGCTCCTGTACCGCAATACATTACATTTCAACTGAAGGATGCACATTCAGTTGAAACTAGCGTCATTACTGACAGGCACTCGTCTTCTTGATTGGGGCACTGCTTGCTGGTTTGGTGAACTGGCTGTAATTATAAAAACTGAATCCACCAAACCAGTAAGAACCATCTGAATTCTATTCCTGGTTATAATGCCACAAGTGACCCCTTCAAATAATAAAACTCTATGAGTATCCCTTTAGAGTAACAATTTCCCTAAAAAAGTAATAATGCCCCAAATGACCCAAATTTCCCCATGAAAAGTAATAATGCCCCCAGTGCGTCCCACCAAAAAAATAATGCCCAAATTCCAATTTTAAAAGAAATAATTCCATAGATGACGCTTTAAATGTAATTATGCCTGAGTGCCAGAACCAAAAGTAATAATACCCCCATTTAGATAAAATACGGTCCCCTGAGTGCTCTCTTCAAAACTTATGGCCCTGAGTAGTGTACATATAAATCATGGGGACCCAGTAAGTTCCTTACTGGGCCTCCCTTCCCCAAACAATATTTATAGACAGGGTCTTTGAAAAGCATATGTCTTGACTTTTAAAGACATGGGGAACGACATGTATTGTGGCACTTATACAGTAATTTTGCATCTATTGAAACCCCTTAGTGTCCTTACCCAATACAATACCCCTTTCATGGCCCCCATGGATTATGATGTAATTAAAAATGCCCCCAATACACAGTAAGTATCCCTCACATGCAAAGCATATTGACCCAATAGTGCGCTCAGCAAAGTATGATACTCCCATAGTGCAAAACAGTATAAGGCTGTAAAGTATAATGTCCCCGCAATGTCCTAAACACATTATAATTAGTGATGAGCGAGCATGCTTGTAACTACTCGGTACTCGCACGAGTATCGCTGTACTCGGGCTGCTCGGCGGGGACCGAGTAATCTTGCGATACTCGTGGTCTTCATTTCTGCATGTTGCCGCTCTTTTGAGAGCCAGCCCTCATGCAGGGATTGGCTGGCAGACCACTGCAATGCCACAGCCCTGTTAGTTGTGGAATTGCAGTGATTGGCCGGCCTGCACAGCGTGACCGAGCCTTTATACCGGCCGGCGCGCTGTGCTCTGCTCACAGCTATCCAGACAGTCAGTGCAGGGAGAGTGTCGCTGATTCAGGGAAAGCTTTGCGGCCCTTTATAGCTTTTTCAGTTGCAGGGCTGCAAACAGTGTGACCAAAAGTCCTTCTCAGGACTATTCTAGTTGTATACAGGCAGGCAGGGTATAGCCAGGTCGGAGTACAGTAGCAGAGTCCTTCTCAGGACTATTGTTGCTATATACAGGCAGGGTATATCCAGGTCTGAATACAGGCTAGTGACCAGAAGAGTCCTTGTCAGGACTATTGTACCAGTATACAGGCAGGCAGGCAGGCAGGGTAGTGGTGACCGTATACCAGCCTTCATCATATCTGGGGCTGGTGTACACAGTGTAAAACAGTCCAGATAGTGTCTGACTTGTCTGTAATTGTCGCTCCCCAAAAAAACCTGTTAGGTTCTTATTGCGTCCGTGCTTGGTTTTTAAAACCGCACGTGTGTGCCTGTTGGTGGCAGCGTACAGGTGCACTTGTGTGCAATTTCCACAAACTTTGATATAACGCACAAGTAGTGAATATACACGTCAGCAGTGCACAGCATTGCAAAATGCGCAAGGGCATTGGCAAGGAACAAGGAAGTGGACGTGATGGTGGTGCAGGCAGAGGCCGAGGTCGTGGGCAAGCTCTAATTTCGCCACAACAAAGGGCCACATCTAGTCGCTCGCACGTCCTGTCCCAAATTCTTGGGGACCGCAGCAGTACACCGCTCTTGAACCAAGACCAGTGTCAACAGGTTGTTAGTTGGATAGCAGATAATGCTTCCAGTCAGATTGGCACCACCACAAACACTCTGTCTTCCACACGGTCAAGTGTCAGTAGCCGTGATACTGCACCGCACATTTCTGAACCTGATCCTCCTTCCTACCACCAGGCTGAGTACACGTCCTCCTCGGACATTAATGATCCCACACTTGGACACTCGGAAGAGCTGTTCACGTTTCCATTCACACATTCTGGCCTCTCGCCAGCTCATATTGAAGTGGGTCATGAGGAGATCGTCTGTACAGATGGCCAAATATTTGAGCAGCCACGTTCTCACGAAGTTGGCAACGTGTCTCAACAAGTGGTGGACGATGATGAGACACAATTGTCAGGAAGTCAGGAGGAGGAGCAGGGTGCGGAAGAGGAAGACGACGTGGTGGATGATCCAGTAACTGACCCAACCTGGCAGGAGGATATGCAGAGCGAGGACAGCAGTGCACAGGGGGAGGGAGGCGTAGCATCACAACAGGCAGTAAGAAGCAGGGTGGTGGCCCCAGGCAGAAGTCAGGCAACCGTTCCCCGGAACAACACGACGACACAAGGTGCCTGTACAAATGTTAGGTCTTCCCGAGTCTGGCAGTTTTTTAAGTTGGATCCAGATGATTCAAAAAAGGCCATTTGCAACACCTGCCGTGCCAGCATCAGCAGGGGTACCAAAACTAGCAGCCTGACCACCACCAGCATGATCAGGCACATGTCAGCCAAGCACCCGACTTTGTGGGAAGTACAACAGAGTCGAGGAGCAGTGCTTGCTGATGTCACTGCTACGTCTTCGCTGGTTGTGCATGCGAGCCAATCCCCTGTCCATGCTGCCTGCGAACAAGCCTCCTCCACTCCTGCACCTGCAGTTGCCTACGCAGAAAGAACACCATCATCAAGCACGTCCTTGTCCCAGCGCAGCGTTCAGTTATCCATTCAGCAAACCTTTGAACGCAGGCGCAAATACACTGCCAACACCCCACATGCCACAGTTCTAAATGCTAACATTTCGCGACTGCTTGCGCTGGAAATGTTGCCTTTTAGGCTGGTGGAGACAGAAGCATTCCGTGACCTGATGGCGGCAGCTGTCCCACGTTACTCGGTCCCCAGCCGCCACTATTTCTCCCGGTGTGCCGTCCCCGCGTTGCATAACCACGTGTCACAAAACATCACACGTGCCCTGAACAACGCTGTTTCACCCAAGGTCCACCTAACAACAGACATGTGGACAAGTGCTTGTGGGCAAGGCCGCTACATCTCGTTGACGGCACACTGGGTTAATATTGTGGAAGCTGGGACCCAGTCTGAGCGAGGGACGGAACACGTCCTTCCCACACCAAGGTTTGCAGGCCCTACCTCAGTCAGTGTTTCACCCACACTCTACAGCTCCGGAATGTCATGCTCTTCAGCCTCCTCCTCCTCCTGCGCATCCTCATCCACTGTACCCTCCACACCAGTCACAAGCTGGAAGCACTGCAGCACTGCCTCGGCGAAGCGGCAACAGGCTGTGCTGAAGCTAATCTGCATAGGTGACAAACCCCACAATGCAGAAGAGCTGTGGACAGCTCTGAAACAGCAGGCAGATCACTGGCTCACACCTCTGAACCTAAAGCCAGGAAAGGTCGTGTGTGACAATGGCCGGAACCTGGTGGCGGCTTTGAGGCGAGGCCAGCTGACACATGTTCCATGCGTGGCCCATGTGCTCAACCTCGTGGTTCAGCGGTTTCTAAAGTCATACCCAGAGCTGTCTGATCTGCTGGTAAAAGTTCGCCGCCTGTCTGCACATTTTCGAAAGTCACCTACTGCTTCAGCTGGCCTTGCCGGCTTTCAGCGCAGTTTGCATCTTCCGGCTCACAGACTGGTGTGTGATGTCCCCACGCGTTGGAATTCAACTCTGCACATGTTGGTCAGGATATGTGAGCAGAAGAGGGCAGTTGTTGAGTACCTGCATCACCTAAGCCGTCGGGAAATGGGTCAAACTCCACACATAACACCTGAGGAGTGGAGATGGATGTCAGACCTATGTACCATCCTCTAAAACTTTGAGGACTCCACCAAGATGGTGAGTGGTGATGACGCCATTATTAGCGTCACCATACCGCTACTCTGCCTTCTAAAACGGTCTCTGCTGAAAAACAAACATGATGCATTGCAGGCGGAGCGCGATGAGTTGCAGCAAGAAACAGTAGTGGGTGTGGGTGATAACACACAGCCCAGCCTCGTCTCATCACAACATGCAGTGGAGGACTATGACGAGGAGGAGGATGAAGACATGGAGCAACTCTCCGGCCAAATTGAGGATATGACATGCACACCAGTCATATCCTCGGTTCAGCGTGGCTGGCCAGAGGACAGGGTAGATGAGGAGGAGGAGGAGGAGGAGGAGGAGGACAGCATGTTCAGTCATCTTGTTGGTCAGGCTACTGAAGTCCTGGCTGTTAAGAGTCTGGCGCACATGGCTGACTTTATGGTAAGCTGCCTGTCTCGTGACCCTCGCGTTAAGAACATCTTGGCCAACAATCATTACTGGTTGGTAACACTGTTAGAAACACGCTACAAGGAGAACTTTTTGTCTCTTATTCCCGTGGAGGAGAGATCAACCAAAATGCAGCAGTTCCGGAAGGCCATAGTCACGGAAGTAGGCAAAGCATTCCCCTCACAAAACGCTAGCGGCATAGGTCAGGAATCAGTGGACAACCGAGGCGTACAGCCGAGAGAGGCACAAGTCCAATCCGCCAGAGGTAGGGGAACAGTCTTTAAGATGTGGGACAGTTTTCTCAGCCCCTCACGTACCACAGCCCCTGAGGTGCGGGGTAGTGCCACAAGAAATCCTAAGTTTGCCCAGAAGCTGAAGGAGTACCTTGCAGATCGAACAACTGTACTCCGACATTCCTCTGTGCCTTACAATTATTGGGTATCCAAGCTAGACACGTGGCATGAATTGGCTCTCTACGCCTTGGAAGTCCTGGCCTGCCCTACTGCTAGCGTTTTGTCAGAGCGTGTTTTTAGTGCCGCAGGTGGAATCATTACAGATAAACGCACCCGCCTGTCAACTGAAAATGCTGACAGGCTGACTCTGATCAAGATGAACAAGGGTTGGATTGGGCCAGACTTCACCACACCACCAGCAAATGAGAGCGGAATTTAAAGTTTGCCATGTACCTCCACTCACCCATGGGTACACACTTCTGGACTTTGGATAATCGCTGGACTGCTCCTCCTTCTCCTCATGCGCCACCATGATGATGACCGTTACAAATTGCAATACTTAGGCCTTTGTTTCAGGTATACCCCCAGTGGTAAATTTTTTCGCCCATTCTTTGCAGAATGGACATTACAACGACAGGAGACCCGCTCCTTTGCAATGGGAACAATGTTTTGAGGCCCTCATGCACGTCTCTACCCAGGGACAACGTGGAGCCTCCCAATTTTTGGCTGCCCTGCCTAAGGGCTATACTATAATACACCCACTTCCTGACAATGGACACTTAATGTTTTGAGGCCCTCATGCACGTCTCTACCCAGGGACAACGTGGAGCCTCCCAATTTTTGGCTGCCCTGCCTAAGGGCTATACTACAATAGACCCACTTCCTTACAATGGGCACTTCAGGTTTACAGGCCATCATGCACGTCTCTATCCAGGGACAATGTGGAGCCTCCCAATTTTTGGCTGCCCTGCCTAAGGGCTATACTATAATACACCCACTTCCTGACAATGGACACTTAATGTTTTGAGGCCCTCATGCACGTCTCTACCCAGGGACAACGTGGAGCCTCCCAATTTTTGGCTGCCCTGCCTAAGGGCTATACTACAATAGACCCACTTCCTTACAATGGGCACTTCAGGTTTACAGGCCCTCATGCACGTCTGTATGCAGGGGCATTGGTGAACCTCACAATTTTGGACTGCCCTGGCAAAGGAAAATACTACAAAGACTCACTTCCTCAAAATGGGCACATTAGACTCAAGAGGCCTTCATGTACGTCTCTTCTCAGGGACATCGGAGTGCCACACAATGTTTTCACGTAAAATCTTTCATGTATTAATCTCAAAAAGTAACATACACCAGCTCTATCTCACTATTGGGTATGTGCCCTTAACATTTCCGCCATGAAAAATCATTTTGGGGTCATTTTGGAAGGTTTTCTGGTGAGTCCGTAAAAATGGCGTAAAACGCGGACAAAATTGTTCACAGCTGTGACTTTTCAGTGATAAATGCTTCAAGGGGTCTTCCCCATGCTGTTGCCATGTCATTTGAGCACTCTTCTGAGACTTTTGTGACATTTTTAGGGTTTCTCCATGCTGCCGGGGGGTCATTTCACAAAAATACTCGGGTCTCCCATAGGATAACATTGGGCTCGTTGCTCGGCCCGAGTACACGAGTATCTTGGGAGGCTCGGCCCGAGCTTCGAGCACCCGAGCTTTTTAGTACTCGCTCATCACTAATTATAATGCTTCCAGAGCCCTCTTACACATTTTAATGCTGCCCTAGTGACACCTCTAACATATGATGGCCCCATATCCCCCCACAAAGTATGATCAACTCCAGTATGATGCTTCCACAGCACCCAGTATGCTGCCCCCCCCACAATCCACCCACACAATATCTTACCACCTTCAACTTCCATCACACAGTATGATGCTGTCCACAATACCCACTACGATGTCCAAACAACTCTGGCTCATGGGCCGTAGAATTCCCTGTCCTTTGTATCCTCTATCTACTCTTCTGTCTAGTATAAACAGCATGTGGCGCAATGGAGTGACATCATTGTGCCACCTGTACCTGAATGCTGAGGCTTTGTAAGATGTATACTTACAGTATCACTCACATAGTATGATGTTGCCCACAATACCCACTACACAGTACGATGGCCCAACAACCCCAGCTCACGGACCGTAGAATTCCCCGTTCATTACAGCCTCTATCTACTCTTCTGCCTAGTATACACAGCAGGTGGAGCAAAGCAGTGCCATCATTGTGCCACCTGCATGGGAAGATGCGGCCTTGTAAGCTGCATGCTTACAGCAGTGTACAAGACAGAGGCTGATAAGATAGCAAGCTTGTAGCTGCATGCTCTTTCATGGGATTAAACTGTATCAGTGTCATTTTAATTTTGACGCAATTCAAAATATTGGTCACCATTTATCTGATGCAAAGTACGGTACAAGAAATTTTGGGCTGGAGTCTCAGCTCTTTGATGTTAGCGATGACACTGCTCAGGGGGCCTTTACTGGGACACTGGCTGCATTGAAAACCCTTAGGCACCCAATGATCACAATTAAAGGAAGCCTGTCAGGTCCAATATGCACCCAGATCCACGAGCAGTTCTGGGTGCCTATTGCTAATCCCTGTCTAACCGTCCATGTATACACTAGCATAGATAAAGAGATCTTTAGAAAAAGTATTTCTAAAGATCTATCGTATGCTACTGAGCGAGGGGACTAGTCCCAAGGGCGTTAGTTCCCCTGGCTATTCGGCTCGATTTGCATGTTAGTACGTTCCTGTGGGTGTGCTGACATGCTAATGAATGTGCAGCATCAGAGGATGATCTCACTCACCTCTCCGCTGCTATCAGTACCCGACACTGGATTTCGGTTCAGTGCGCATGACCACAGAGATTGGGTCATGCGCACTACTTCAGTTTGAAGCCAATATGCGTACACCCGGCTTCATAGTGTGCATGACCAGAACGCCAGGGTCATGCGCACTGAGACGAAATCCAGCGTCGGGCAGTGCCAATGTATGTAAAGCGCTGTGTAATTAATAGCGCTATATGAATAAATATTATATTATTATTATTATGATAGCAGCGAAGAGGTAAGTGAGATCATCCTCTGACGCTGCACATTCATTAGTATGTTAGCACACCCACAGGGATGTACTAACATGCTAATGGAGCCAACAAGCCACAGGAACTAACACCCTTGGGACTAGTCCTCTCGCTCATTAGCAAACGATGTAAGATCTTTAGAAATACTTTTTCTAAAGATCCCTTTATCTATGCTAGTGTATACAGGGACCGTTAGGAAGGGATTAGCAGTATGCACCCAGAACTGCTCGTGGTTCTGGGTGCATATTGGACCTGACAGGTTCCCTTTAAGGCATTGACAATAGGATGATAGAGGGGGTTACCACCTGTGACTGATGGGATGTTGCGATTTATATTGACGCCGTCATTGCTACAATTGCAGTGGCATGCTCATGTCAACTTTACACAGGGTGCACCTTTTAAGTATGGAGTGTGCTCAACTTCAGAGCCTTCTCTTCCAACTTCCACCATATACCGTATACAGCAGATATCAAGAATGGGTTGAAAAATTGTAATTATAGACCGGTCTTTAATTTTATATTTACTATTATATGGAATTCTTTTATGTTTTTAGCGGTGGTAAATATTTTGATGGGTTTGTGTCATGTATGGTTGTATTATTAAAGCACGTTTCAGCTTTAATAATTAAAGTTAAAAATTAATGAAGAAGTGACTGGTTTAGTTGGAATTGGCAATTACTTCTTTTTTCCCCAACAGTAGCTAATAGATGTGCTGTTCACATTTATGTATATCATAGTATATTTCACCGTATTTGATAAAACATATTTTCTAGAAGTCTGTAAAGATTATTACTATCACTGATATACATCTCGGTTTGTAGCACCCACAGGAAATGTAATTGAAAAAATAGCTTTAATGTGTTTTAACTTAGTCTTCAACTTCTTTAGTGATGTCATTACAAAGAGCACATGTGGTCATCAAAGACGTGCATTCATCTCATACTCTCAAATTCTACGGAAGAAAGAAATATCTGTTAGATTATGTGCAAGGTTACAACACTAGTCTCTTTTCTATGTTTTGTAAGCTGTGGCTACAAAGAAGACCTTGTCTGTATTTAAATACTATGTTTAATACTATTGTAATAAGCTTGGCAGGACATCCGCAACTGGGTTCCTAAGTCAAATTGGATTCCTTTGAAAACATAAGGACTGGAAATGTGATAAAGTCGCCCAGAAACCAAGATCAACAATATAGTTAAATGAAATGATAGCATAACAAGGGACATTAAAATGGTGGCAACATAAGATAACTTGCTCAGAAGACCAACCAATATGTATCTCTGATTTATTGCTCAATTCTGCTATTCATTATAATGGAAAGGAAATCGTTTACTAAGTAGGAAAAAATAAATAGTTATTTTATCCAATTGTATAACGTAAAGCTGGAAAAATTCCAATGTCGCCAGCTCTATTAAAGAAAAATATTGCCAATTCCTGCTTTGAATTAGTTATTTATATGAATGGATATGCAGCGTCCTACTGCCATTTTTTTTAATTTAATTACATCCATTTTGTTTTTCACAATTTTTAAGGTATGGCAAAAAAATAATTCCTAGGACTGGGAAAACTACTGCCTGTGGGCCACATGTGGCCCTTTGTTATCGAGACCAGGAAAGCCAAAGAGCTAGAAACAGTGGCTTACCTCCCATGAGTTGGTGGAATCCGGTGCCAAAAGGCAGCACGATTCCCCACTTGGCATCTCAACTTCAGTAGTGGTGGGATAGGGAGGGCTCGAGTTCCTGTTCCACCATAGAGCCTGAGTCCATGTCTACCCTCAGTATGCACACAGCACAGACTGAAGAAACGCATTGGTGCAACGGGGTTAGGTGAGTAGTACCTGTGTGTTGTTTTTTGTTGACTGTTCGTCTCTACTTGTTGGGCTTCAAATTATCATGCCTCTGGCTCTAAACTGGAGACCATCTGCTCTGTGGTCTGATTCCCTCTCTGTTCAGCCACATCTTGGTCAGTTCCAGGTGAAGTGCTGAATTCTTATTTTACCTTTGCATTTACTTTTCCTTATGGCATGCAGTGATTGCCTGTTTTCTATTGTTGATTATCTCTGTCCAATCACATTCTGGATCTTGCTATATATACACTCTCCTTTTCAATCATTTCATTGCTGGTTATATTCGTTCCTGGTGGATTCTGCTATCATCAGCCCCTGTGTTAAGGATTACCTGTTGCACAAAGACCAATCTGGATTTGGACTGTACTCTCTTTTGTCTTGCTTGCGTATATCTTTAGTTTATTGGATAGGGTTGGGATAGGCCTTCCTTATTTCTCCTTATTCCATTTGCGCTCGTATTTTGTGTTACCTCACTTTTGGGTTTGGTCTTTCTATGTATGCTTACTTTTGTTGTACCTCTCCCCTGGTTCCTTAGGAGGTATGTGATCAGGAAGCAAGACCAGAGCAGTCATCTTTTAGTCCTGTGGTCAGGGATAATGATGGGCAGACCCAGACTGTAAAAGTTCAGATCCATGCAGGTTCACAAGCATCCGTGCACTGATCCTGGGCCCGAAGTTCTCAGGGAACTCCAGGGACCTATCTGGATCCGGTAACTTGGGTAATTAAAAAAAAAATACATGAAAAAAAAAAAAATAGGGAAAAGCAGGTGTGTGTGTGCGCACGCTGTGTTTTTTTCCGCGTTTTTCGGGTGCAGTTTTGGTCCCAAAACTGCATGCATTTCCTTCCCCAGCAAAGTCTATGAGATTTCATTTTTGCTGTCTTGTCTCTTTTGTCTCGTCACTGTGTTTTGGAGGACTAATAGATAAATCCCCTGCTGACTCGGGGTCAGTGGGGGATTACTCTCTGATATCTGGCCAGATGCCAGTCCCCATATAAAGTCTATGGGGACCAGAATCCATCGCAAAGGGGTAGGAGCTAGCTCTTCATATTTATCGAGTCACTGAGGCAGATGTCACACTGCTCCCACGGCCTCTCATCCTTCTTCCCGGGCTCATTCACTGCTTCCTCTACCCACCAGTAGCTGTGATTAGTTGCAGGAAGACAAGCCCCCATGCTGAATGACAGCGTGTCTGAGGCTTCCAATCACAGACGCCGGTGGGCAGGTCTATATCGTACAGTAAAATAAATAAGTAAATAAATAAAAAAATTGGCGTAAGATCCCCCATATTATGATACCAGCACAGATAAAGCCCGACATCTGGGGGCTGGTATTCTCAGGCTGGAGATACCCATGGTTATTGTACAGCCTTCGGCCTAAGAATATCAGCCAGCAGCCACCTGGAATTGCAACATCCATTAGACATGACAGTCTCGGCACTTTACCCGGCTCTTCCCGATTGCCCTCGTGCAGTGGCGATCAGTGTAATGAGAGATATAGTGGCAGCCCACAGCAGCCACTAATACTATATTAGTGATGCCAGGTGTCTATGAGACACCACCATCACTAATCTGTAAGTGAAAGTAAATAAGCACAAACACTGAAAAAATCTTTTATTTGAAATAAAATACAAAAAAGCACCCTATTTCACCACTTTATTAACCCCAAAAACACCCCTGTAGGTCCTACGTAATCCACACGAGGTCTCACGACACTTCCATCACTGATACATCTGAAGCTCACACCAAGCGCGATAGAACATGACTTCTCACTGTGAGCTCCACGCAGCAACTGAAGTGAGTTGCGCGATCAGCAGTGATGTCACTAAGGTTACTGCGACCACAGATGGAGTCTTCCACCTGTGAACTCAAGTCCCCTGAGTGACGTCACCACTGTTCGCATGACTCACTTCAGTTGCTGCGTGGAGCTCACAGTGGGCAGTTGCAAATTTGGTGCTGAAATCTAGTACAGACATTTCAGCCCCAAATTTGCACCTCCATGCAGGAAACTGCACCGAAACGGTATCAAAACTGTTGTTGTGCTTTTTTTTTTTTTTGTTGCCAAAAGATGCAGATTTGGTGCTGAAATATATACACCATATTCTTGCATAAATATGGTGTATAAATTTAAGCACCAAATCTGCATCTCTTGGCAAAAAATACACTTTTTTTGCTAGGAAATACAGGTCTATGAGCTCATTGAGCTAAAGAGGTCACCTGAGGTCAGGTTACCTGAGGTCACAGGTGAGGTACCGTGGGAACCTCCAGTTGTGACAGCAAATAAACTAAGTGACGTCACCGCTTATCGCTGCTGATCAGTAAGCCTCTGCCTGAAGCCCACAGCATGAGGTCATTTGCTGTGCCCACGCACTGTTACTTCAGTATGTAGCAGAGCTGGAATTATCGTGAGACCTAGTGAGGATTACATCGGAACTGGGTGTTTTGGGGATTAATAAATTGGAGAAAGAGGTTATTTTTTTATTTTATTTCAAGTAAATGGTTTTTTTTTCCGGTGTTTGTGTTTATTTCTTTTCACTTACAGAATAGTAATTGGGGAGTCTCTTAGATGCCTCCCGTTACTAATCTAGGACTTAGTGGCAGCTGTGAGTTGTCATTAACCCCTTATTACCTTGATTGCCACTGCACCAGGGCAATCGGGATGAACTGGGTAAAGTTCCGGGATTGTCGCATCTAATGGATGCAATAATTCTGGGCTGCTGCATGTAGCACCTAGGGATAGGGGGTACTCGGTTCCGGGCAGTGTACGTCTTGGGAATGTCACGATGGTGGCTATTACCCGGTACCGTGCCCTGGTCCCTTTTTGTAATGGGGATATTTAAAGGGGATTGGTGAATAAAGTTTATTCGTGATACCACTTGCGGTATTGCGGCTATATGTAAGGAGCCGCCGCTGCATAATGTCTCTACTGGAGCTGATGGTATTAGCAGCTAGTATGGTAGTCCCTCCGCAAGTAGGGTATTGCCCCAGCGAGTGTATGGTGCAGTAGGCGTTGGAAGAAGGAGTCCAGACAGGTATTCAGTGCAACTGGTTTACTCACTGTGGATGTTATCTGGTTGCCCGAGGCCGGCTGGTTTCGCCTCCAGGTCCCCTTCGTCCCAGTGCCAGTCTGGTTCTCTGGTACCTTCTTCCCCTGCACCTGTCTCTGGTAAGTGGGTCCCCGTGGTATAGAACACTGGGGTCCCCGTTCTGTGGTTTGTCCACTTCTGTCTGCCTGACGGTAGCGTGAGCCCTGTGGGGTTGGAGTCTCTGGTCCTGTCCCCGTTTCTCCCTTTGCTACTGAGTCTTCGGATTCTTTAGGGTCAGGAAGGTCCTTGATGGTCCCCTTTGCTGTGCAGGTGTTAACAGGTCGGCTTGAAGCTTTTTCCTGTCCTAGGGTCCTGTACCCCATTGGTGCGTAGTTCTGGGAGTACGCTACAGTACTCCACCGGCAACCACTTCTCCTGAGTACCAGGTCACCGTCAACCCGAGTCAGGATGCCACTTCACCTTCACCTTTACTCCTCGCCTGTCAGACACTATCTACTGACTACTCTCCACAGTCTGCCCCTCCCACCTGGTCAACTAGTGGACTGGAGTAGCTCCACCTCTAGGCGGCCATCCATTGGTCCCACCCCCGCTAAGTACCATTGTATGGGGGATTGTTGGGTAAAACTGGGATTACCTGGGTTTTTGTTGGTACCGGCACTGGGGTTCTGGGTCCCTAAGGGGGTAGGCCCTGCATCCTGGTGGGGATGCAGAATCTTGTAGCACCCTGATGGGTTCAGGGGCGCTACACTGCAGGCTGCTAATTTTAGGCTGGGTCTTCACTTCCAATTCCAGGCCCCAGCTGTCAGCTTTATCATGGCTGGGTATCAAAATTGGGGGTGGGGGGAGACAGCACACCATTTTTTAAATTATTTATTAAGTAATTAAAAAAAATAGCCGCATGGGGTCACCTTTATTTTGATACACAGCCAGGCAGATCAAAGTGTGCATGTGCAGGAGCGCAATGAAGGCCTCTTTGTGTGTGATGTAGGGCTCATCATGCTAACGGGGCTGAGCAGGAAGACACAATTGCCTAAGATGGAGGAGGCACCGGACCAAGAACACCAACAACCATCAGACCGGACCGCACCCTAGGCAAGTATTATAAATGTGTTTTTACGTTCTAAAGAGGGGCCTGGGCTCTTATATACAGTATTCTAGAATGCTGTATATACAGTGCTGGCCAAAAGTATTGGCACCCCTGCAATTCTGTCAGATAATACTCCGTTTCTTCTTGAAAATGATTGCAATCACAAATTCTTTGGCTTTATTATCTTCATTTATTTTGCGTGCAATGAAAAAACATAAAAGAGAATGAAACAAAAATCAAATCATTGATCATTTCCCACAAAACTCCAAAAATGGGCCAGACAAAAGTATTGACACCCTTAGCCTAATACTTGGTTGCACAACCTTTAGCCAAAATAACTGCGAACAACCGCATTGTAAGAAACCATCAATGAGTTTCTTACAATGCTGTGCTGGAATTTTAGACCATTCTTCTTTGGCAAACTGCTCCAGGACCCTGAGATTTGAAGGGTGCCTTCTCCAAACTGCCATTTTGAGATCTCTCCACAGGTGTTCTATGGGATTCAGGTCTGGACTCATTGCTGGCCACTTTAGTAGTCTCCAGTGCTTTCTCTCAAACCATTTTCTAGTGCTTTTTGAAGTGTGTTTTGGGTCATTGTCCTGCTGGAAGACCCATGACCTCTGAGAGAGACCCAGCTTTCTCACACTGGGCCCTATATTATGCTGCAAAATTTGTTGGTAGTCTTCAGACTTCATAATGCCATGCACACGGTCAAGCAGTCCAGTGCCAGAGGTAGCAAAGCAACCCCAAAACATCAGGGAACCTCCGCCATGTTTGACTGTAGGGACCGTGTTCTTTTCTTTGAATGCCTCTTTTTTTTTCCTGTAAACTCTATGTTGATGGCTTTTCCCAAAAAGCTCTACTTTTGTCTCATCTGACCAGAGAACATTCTTCCAAAACATTTTAGGCTTTCTTGGGAATGTTTTGGCAAACTCCAGCCTGGCTTTTTTTATGTCTCGGGGTAAGAAGTCGGGTCTTCCTGGGTATCCTACCATATAGTCCCTTTTCATTCAGACGCCGACGGATAGTACGGGTTGACACTGTTGTACCCTTGGACTGCAGGGCAGCTTGAACTTGTTTGGATGTTAGCCGAGGTTCTTTATCCACTATCCGCACAATCTTGCGTTGAAATCTCTCGTTAATTTTTCTTTTCCTACCACATCTAAGGAGGTTAGCCACAATGCCATGGGCTTTAAACTTCTTGATGACACTGCGCACCATAGACACAGGAACTTTCAGGTCTTTGGAGATGGACTTGTAGCCTTGAGATTGCTCATGCTTCCTCACAATTTGGATTCTCAAGTCCTCAGACAGTTCTTTGGTCTTCTTTCTTTTTGCTCAATGTGGTACACACAAGGACGCAGGACAGAGGTTGAGTCAACTTTAATCCATGTCAACTGGCTGCAAGTGTGATTTAGTTATTGCCAACACCTGTTAGGTGCCACAGGTAAGTTACAGGTGCTGTTAATTACACAAATTAGAGAAGCATCACATGATTTTTCAAACAGTGCTAATACTTTTGTCCACCCCCTTTTTTATGTTTGGTGTGGAATTATATCCAATTTGGCTTTATGACAATTTTTTTTTTTTTCATTGAAGACAAATTAAATGAAGATAATAATACCAAAGAATTTGTGATTGCAATCATTTTCAAGAAGAAACTGAGTATTATCTGACAGAATTGCAGGGGTGCCAATACTTTTGGCCAGCACTGTAAGGGCTTACTGATGGTGACCGCAGCTAATAAAGGAAAAACCTGGTGACAGGTTTCCTGTAATTCCGGGCCCAAACCGTTTTATTTTTTTAAACCCGGTTGAATCCACTGATGCCCAATATCTGCGGTTCCGTCCATCACTAGTCAGGGATATTCCAGTCTGTGCAAGGACCATTAAAGACTGTGCAGCTGGAGTACTAATCTGTTCAGGAGAACGGGGCGCAGGTGCAGCAGCAGAGAGATTGTGTGCTGCCCCCCGCGCCAGCAGCGACCCCCGGGTCCGGAGAACCCCTCTATGGTACGGCTCGAGGGGTTCTCCGGACCCTTGCGGTCGCGTGGACACTCCGATTAAAAAGTGGACGTATTTATACGGGAAAGGTTGTAAAATGTCTGTGACGCCACCCACGGTGTGTGGTGAGATGTAGCACCACCGTTGCCGTTACGGGGGCTCCCGGGGACGTTGGGCTGGCAGCTGAATGTTAAGCCCTCTGTGGGTAGGGATGGATGTCCTGGGGACCAGTGTCTCTATGCTGAGGATGGTGATTGCAGGGGCTGGCGCACCCGGCCAGGCCGGGGATGTTACTCATGGTCAAATAAAGCACACAAGTCTTGTGGTAAACCAAGGTTATGGTGGCCGACTGCCGCAGATGGGTGTATCTGATCCCACACCCGGGTTGGTAATCAAAGTCTCTCTCCTCTGCAGTCAGTGTGTTGTAGGTAGGACTTCCCGGTTTGAAACATCGGAGTCCGCTCCCGGTCCTTTGGTTGGGAGCCGTGCCCGTCTGACAATGACCCTTGGGATCTACGGGCCCTGGAGGTTGCCCTATCCCTCTCGGTGGGTGGTTGTCTACTTTTCGGGACTTAGGTTGGGACAGGACCTAAAATCCTGCCCTCAATTGGTTAATTAGCTAGGCCGTCGGTGCCGCTCCTGGCTTCAGGATCCAAGTACCCCCTCTGTGCACACGGTTTCTGGGTCGGTTTTCCGGTGTCGGTACTGGCGGGCTCCAATCCTGCCCCGGTCCACCTCGGATCTCCAGTAGCCGTCTTCCTGTCTCCTGCAGACTCTGGCTACCATCTGCCACCTAGCCAAGATGTCAGGGCTCCGACCCTGGCACCTGTCAGCTTCACCTCCACTCCAAACTTAAACTCAAACTGGACTCTAACTGTTTTCCCACCCCGGGATCTCTAGACCCCTAGGTGGGCATTCCCTTACCGCCTGGTCCCGCCCACTGGTGTGCCTGTCCTTCCCTGAGGGTTGTGACTAGGGTTTCAGGTCGGCTGATTTAACCTTGTGTGGAATGGGTGTTGTGCGGGGGCCTATGTGTACATCTACCTGGTTTTCCAGGGTGTTACAATTGCGTTTCCCTATCCGCGTGTTGGTATACCTATGTGTGCATAACAGTCTGGCTGTGGGCAATCATGGTGATTGTGTGGCCTAGGGCCATTGTACTGAGTGTGGGAGGGCAATGGGACATTATAATTGTTTGGGTGGTTGTTGGAACATCATACCGTGTGGTGGCTTAGGTAGTTCATACTGCTGGACGCTGTGTGAACATTATACTACATTATTTCATAACGATTTACCCTCTTTTAAGTGTTTGATAATCCTCTCTTTTGTTTCAATTGACATCTCTCGTGTTGGAGCCATGATTCATGTCAGTCCTCTTGGTGCAACAGCTCTCCTAGGTGTGATCACTCCTTTTTAGATGCAGACTAACGAGCAGATCTTATTTGATGCAGATGTTAGTTTTGGGAATGAAAATTTACAGGGTGATTCCATAATTTTTTCCTCATAATTGGGTGATTCCATAATTTTTCCCCCTGTTTTTTCTTGAAAAGTAACCGTTACTGGCTAGCACAATATGTTTTCATGATTTATTTTTTTTTAGTGCTTCTTAAAGCCAGAAAGTTGCCTTTGAAATGACTTTAGTTTGGTGCCATGTCTGTGATCTGCTTTTTTTTAAACAAAAGTAAACAACTGAATGAACATCCTCAGAGCCAGGTGAGTCCATCATTTTTGCCAGGGGTTGTATGTGTGTGTGTGTGGGGACATTATGCTGTAATGAATAACAGGAGCAGTATGATCTGTGGGCCCCAATGCAAAACTGCTAACAGGTGCCCCAATCAAAGGTCTTTAATAGTAATAGTCTCTTCACAGGACCAAAGGGATATATTGTGTCCCTCTAGTTTTGAGGACCTGGGTGCAATTGTAACCCTTGCACCTATTATAGTTATCTCCCTGAGTATAATTTACTGCTTTTTATTAATTTTATAAAAAAAAGTATAGCACCACTGCGGTACCAGGTGCCACAAAATGTGAACATGGAAACACAAACCCCGGAATATCTGTGCCAGTCAACACACCAGCACCTTCAGGCCACATACACAACCCAATTCCAGACTGGGAGACTGCCTAGCAAAAGGTAAAAAGGATGGGCACTTATTGGATAGTTGCCACCCAATCTGTAGGGAGAGACCCAGCAAGGGGAGGGGCCAGTGGTCAGTTGGGAAGTTCGCGGGATGAAGTGGTATTCAGTGAGTTAGGAGTTTGGAGTGAAGGAGAAATAGAGAGTTGAAGGGTTGACGTGAAGGAGAGAGGAGTGAAGTAAAGAAAGGAAAAGACCTGAAGTAACAACGGAAAGCTGTAACAGGAGTGAGGGACTGTGGAGTAAGGAACCAGGACTCCAGGGACCGTGGGTTACCTGTGGAAGTGGAATACTCCAGGGACCGCAGGACACCTGTGGAAGTATGGAACCTAGGCTCACAGGACTCCGCACGAGGCGGGGTGTAGACCCTAGGACAGCGGGACACTTTATGGTCAACTGTTAAATCTGCCAGGTGAAAAGATCTCCAGGGTCCATCGCCAATCAAAGAGTCTGAAGCATCAGCAGCAAAAAAGGGGACAGGGGATTGACCCCTTAAATAGTCCAGGCTGCCTGCAATAGGACCAAGACAGAAACGGAGAGTTTCCCTAGAAGCTCTAAGCCACGGAAACCGAATACAAACGAGGGTGCACGGAGGACAGCTACCCCTGGTCACAACTGGCACGGAAAACAAGGGGAGCAGGAACACCTGGAACCGGCACCAGCGGGTCCAAGCACTGAAACCAAGTAAAACAAGGCAAGTTGAAACTGCAATACTGGTGTGGACTGTTTCCTTATCACCTCCATACACTTACATAGACGGTACCCCACTACAATCCCCATCAATCCCTAGGGGCAGTGTGTAAAACATGAAGTAAGTGCAGTTCATATACCACCATATAAACTGCACTTACTTCACGAACTGCACTTACTTCATGTTTTAAACACTGGCCCTGGAAAAAGCGCCTGTAGCGAAACAGCTGTTGGGGTTCTCCTCCTGCAAGTGTAACCACTTCTATTATTAGGTAATTATTTTGTCTGATAATTCCTCTTTTCCACTTAATACGGTCTCCTGTCCATTCAATCTATGCTATACCTCGACTGGTTTATATTTTTTCATTTATAATGCCCAACTATATCATCAGTGAATAATAGCGGGAGCAGATACCCAAAGTAATTGAATGTGATTAGCATGGTAAAGATAAAATATAACTTTTAATAATCCTATTAAAAACAGGGAGTGAACACAGACAACAAAGACATAACGGTGATAATCCGGTAAAGGAGAGCTGTAATAAACAGCAATGATCGGCAAACCTAAACCAGAAAATCACTATAAGCCTGTTAAACAATGTATGGTGTCTACCTCTGCACAAGAGGTCTTTCACTCTTGGCTCCACAGTCCAGAGAGGCTCCCCTGATGAGTTGGAAATGACGAAACGCGTAGGGAGAACTGGAGCACGCCTGTAGCGGATCTGCATCTGAGGGGTATGTAGTAGCTAAGCTTTCAATAGCTCCCCCTCTGCGATCCCATTATCACCAGGGTGTTAAATGAAAAAGAGATACCGGTGAGACCAATCCTTTATTATTTGCCTTACTGTTGAAGGTTTATTATTCAGCCTTTGCAATTATACATTGTTTAACAGGCTTATAGTGATTTTCTGGTTTAAGTTTGCCGATCATTGCTGTTTATTACAGCTCTCCTTTACCGGATTATCACCGTTGTGTTTGTTGTCTGTGTTCACTCCCTGTTTTTAATAGGATCATTAAAAGTTATATTTTATCTTTACCCTGCTAATCACATCCAACTATATCATCCACCTCCTGCTTCTCGGATATTTGTCCATCCTTTTGGTTACTTAACATACCCTCTTGTGATTCCCTGATATTGGGGTTTGGCAGCATACTGTATATATATATTTTTTTCATATACACACGTAAAAATGTTATTCAGCTGCCACCCACCCCTAATAGAGGACTCACATACAGGGGATTGTGTATATGTCGACCACATGCGGCTACTATATTAAATCATACCTGTCGGCCCCCCTTTTGAACTACACCTTTTTGTGATGATTTTCTGCAAGCAGCAGGATTATATTATTTTCAATCTGGAATTTATAACCAGGCCTCATTACAGTGCTCTTAATGGATTATATGGGAATTTGAGGTACATAATCCTATCACTGACCTTTTCTAGCTGATCTATCGCCATATTTTTATTTTTTTCAATGTTTTACTGCTGATAGAATATGGTCCATGCGGTGGCCGCACTGATTGGAGGGGAGACTCATTCCAGTTTCTTGTCTACCTGGTGCAGGTTTTATTTCCCCATGTCTATGTCCTGTATGTTGTTTTTTTTACAATTTTTGCATTAATAAAAAGAAAAAACTATTTTAAAATTCAATACATTTTGGTTTCTGCTCTTCTTTTTCTCCTTAATTCAATGGTTTTGATTAGCTTCTACTGGAGAGAATACGTTACAGTAAGCCATATCATTACAGGTCTTACTAGTACGATAGCAGCGAGTCAACAGACTATATTTAGCTGAATATTAATATTGATTAGAAATCATTTTAGTTCAGTCTTCCACAACAGTCAGTCTCTCAAGTGACCCCCTCAAAGATATTAACCCCTTCCCTATGGTATACCTGTTTCATAGTTATGTGCGGCCCTCCTATTATGTGACCACTGTAGATCCACTAAGTTATGTGCTGCTCAAGGCAAAACTTGAGAATAATACTTTAATACCTTTGGAACTTATAGTTCCAATTTTACACATGATGTACAGCAGCTACAGTAAGTTGAAAAAGTATTCATACAATTTGAACTTTCCTACATTTTTTCATGTTACACTCAAATGTATTTTATTGGGATCTTATGTGATATACCAACACTAAATAGCAAGTACTGTACTTGTTTTTATAAATAGTTTAAAATATAAATCTGAAAATTGTGATGTGCATTTGTATTCAGCTCCCCTGAGTCAATGCTGTAGGACACCTTTCACTGCAATAACTGCTGCGTCTTTTGGGTTATGTCTCTACCAGCTTTGCACATCTCGAGACCTTTTGCCCATTCTTCTTTGCAAAATAGCTCTAGCTCAGTGAGAATGGATGGAAAGCAATTTTCAAGTCATGCCATAAATTCTCAATGGGATTTAGGTCTGGACTTTAGGCCATTCAAACACAGGAATATGATTTGATCTAAACCATTCCTTTGTTGTTCTACGAGTTGTCGTTGTCCTACTGGAAGGTGAACCTTTGCCACAATCTCAAGTCTATTTCAGCCTCTAACAGGTTTTCCTCCAGGATTGCCCTGTATTTAGCTTCATTCATCTTCTCATCAACTGTGACCAACTTCCCTGTCCCTGGTGAAGAAAAGCTTCCCAACAGCATAATGCTGCCACCACTATCTTTGATGGTGGGAATCGTGTTTTCAGGGTGATGTGCAGAGTTAGTTTCTATCACACATAGTGCTTTGCATTTAGCCCAAGAAGTTCTACTCTGGTCACATCTGACAAGAGCACCTTCTTCCTCTTGCCATTTGAAGGATACAGAATGTGGAAAAAGGTGCTCTGGTAAGATAAGACCAAAGTTCCAGTGTTAAATGAAGAGAGCTGGAGGTCACAACTCAATACAACTCTATGAGAGCCTTGTTCTGGCACTCATAGACTTGCATTGCCAATGTCGCGGGCGGGGAGGGCGCTGCACTCACCACGCTCGGGTCCGGCGCTGCTGCTGCTGCTCGGTGGCTCGAGCGGTGGGCCGGATCCGGGGACTCGAGCGGCGCTCCTCGCCCGTGAGTGAAAGGGGAGTAGTTTGGTTTGGGGATTTGGTCCGTGATGCCACCCACGGGTTGTGGTGAGGTTGGAGCACCACCGCTGCTATTGACGGGGATCCCGGGAGCGATGGCAGGGAGCAGCTGGGATGTTTCTCTCCCCTCCGTGGGTAGGGGGGTTTGGTGGTCCCGGGGCCCGATTGAGGTGACGGGGAAGCAGGGCTGGCCAGGTGCAGGGTCGCTTGGACTGCGCAGCGTGGTGCCAGTCGGCACGGTAGTACTCACTCAGCCACAAATGGATGCACAGTCTCTGGTAAGACAAACTGCTGGATGGACGGGTCCCGCAGCCGGCTGCTGTGGCTTCTCCCGGACGGTTGGTGGTGGCTGCCTTTCCCTGCACCTTTTCTGTGTGTTTGGTCCCGACGGCTTCCCACCGGTAACCCGCTCCCCAGCGTGGATATGTGCCGGAGGAGCCCTTTTGCCCGCAGGCTCTGGCCCTTGGAACTCTAGCTGTGGCGGTAGCTGTATTTCCCTTTTGCTGTTTGGACGGTTGCCTTCAATCGGGTCTTGGCTGCTAGGAAACCCCTGGGATTCTCGTCACTAACGGATTTGACCTGTTTAACGGCGACTCCAAGCCTGGTCGGGGTCCGCAGGCCCTGCCGGTTTGTGCTGGCTTCACCTCGCTCTCCGCTTCGGGAACCGGCGGGCCACCGCCCGTTCCTGGTCCTACGGTTCCGCGTTGATCTGCCTCTCCTGCAGACGGCCACCACCGTCTGCCAACCTTGCTCTCGGTGCCGGGCCACGTACCCGGACACAGTCAGTTTGCTCCTCTACTACCACTTCACTAACTCAACTCCTACTCAGATTTGAACTGACTTCCTTTCCCGCCTCCAGGACTGTGAACTCCTCAGTGGGTGGGGCCAACCGCCTGGCTCCACCTCACCTGGTGTAGACATCAGCCCCTGGAGGGGGGCAACAAGGATTTTGTGTCTGACTGATGTGCCTATCTCGGGGTGGGGGTGTTGTGCTGTAGTACCTGTGACGACCTGGCTAGTCCAGGGCGCCACACCAACCTGTGACGTAATTACTTCCGGACAGTCAGGAGTTACTGTTACATGATGGCGCCACAGGACCAGAGTGGCGTTGGTAAAAGGTGAAGTCTCTATAAGGTAAGTATAAGACAGCAGTCAGGGGGCTTAGATTAAAAGCACCATTCCAGCTCTAAAAATAAACACCTGCTGTTGTGTTGCTTTACGTGTAGATGTTACTTTAATGAAATTATTGAAATGTTTTTATACACAGTAATTATATTTTGCTTTAACAGCTTCTTTTTCCTGAAACCTAGCATACTAATTTTATTACATCTTTTTTTTTCCATAGGATTCTGTACAGTACTTTAAAAAGTGCAGAGAAAACATATAGATGCTAAAAAGTATGTGAAAACTAGAAGACGTTTATAACCATATGCAGGTATATGGAGTTACCTCTGATCACATCCGATTAACAAATAAATCGATGACAGTGGCATTTAAGTGGCACAATCTCAATGGGGCATATGTTCCAGCGCGCATCGTTTTCCCTGTAAACACTACTGCGTGGTACTGTGGCGCCCCTGACCTAGTCAGGCACCACTGAGTACTGCACCCATGCTGGGGACAGTACAATACAGGTAATCCAGAAGGCTGACCGGGGTGTGGAACACAGGCGCATAGTGATCAGGTCTCACACATGTACCCATGAGAGGACCCCTGGGGATCCCAGGAGGGGGAAAAGCCTTCACCTTCACTGGAATAGTGGAGGGGGCCAAAAGCCTCCATCTCCTCTCAAGGGGTGTGGTAAGAGAGTCTGGTTGCTAGGTGGCGTAGGCAGGCACAAAAGGGAAAAGAGAAGGAGGAGTAAACAGTCTAGAGTCTGCAGCAGAGTGTGGAGGAGTGAGGAGCAGGAAAGTGAAGCTCAGACAGGAGCAGCAGTGAAGGTCCCAGATGTGAGCCGGTGCAGTGCAGAGTCCAGGGAGCTCGAGTGAGGAGCAGATCCCGTGGGCTGCTGTAGTCTGACAGCGTCCGCGCAGTGGCTACCGACGGGGGAGAACGGTCAACTAGGAGTGCTACCCGAAATCCATCTTCAGCTAGAGAGAGAGCAACGGAGTGGGAAGTAAGGAGACTGCTAGAGAGTACCAGGCCCAAACGGGCGGCAGATCCCGAAGCGGAGATAGATCCAGCTTTCTTTTGCTAAACCTGCCGGTGTGGGGCTCTCAAAGCCCACGCCACAACACCACAAAAGCCGCAGCCACGTAGCCACAGTTAGGGCCCATAGGTCACAGGAGGCAAGCAGCTGGAGTGGCCTGGTCCAGGCGACAAGCAAACGGCAAACGAAGGGGAGAGAGGCTGCAGCATCTTCCCTGGGTGACCCCCATAGGGACTCAAAGTCGGGGTTACCCCAAACCACCAAGGGCTAAGGAAGGCGAGTTAGTAGTCACCCTCACAAGTCAGCCTGAAGGACATCTGGTTCCCACTTGGTTCCTCCCAGCTACGCCCGGGTCACTCACCCTGCCATCAACTGTGAGTAAAAACCCTGAAAGACATCCTGCCTGTGTTGAGTCATTCTGCGCCTTGTAGTTCTACACACCTATACAGGACCCTGGGGCTTGCCTCACTCTCAGGAGGCTATTCCAACTAACTGCACCTATCATCAGCCCCAGGCGTCCCTTAATCTGCAGTGGCGGTCCCCCCCCACTGACCGCAATACTGAGAGTGGCGTCACGACAAGAAGAAGATCTCCTACCTGTGACAAGATCCAGCAGAGTGGAGTCCCTGAAGGTAATGCACCGACACACCACCTGTGGGGCTTCACATCTGGCGTCACGAACAGGATAAGGACTAGACCTGTTCAGACAGGTGACCATGTGCCTAGGCGGTCCGCTTGAAAAATTGGAAGCGCCGCCATATTGCCACCATGAAAAGCGCGCTGAAAAACAACAGCAGCCCGCGCTGGGAGAAGTTACCGCCCACGAAGAGGTGTGGCTACCCAGAGATCCCCTGCAGAGTTCTGACCTCGCTTGTGAAGAAAGCGGAAGCGTCCAGAGACGGCGGGAAGGAAAGAGAGCCACAAGCCTGCTGCTGCAGAGAGAAGAGATGGAGTCCGGACGTGGATACCCAGAACCGGGCTCTGCTGCCTGGTGGTGCCGGGAGCTTGCTATCTTCTGCGATCAGCTGGAGGCCAGGATTATGCGACAGCTCAGTGAGGGACGCACGGAGCTTCTGGAGATGGCTGCGGCGGTTCGGACCTACGAGGAGGGAGCCGCGCGACGCCTGCCAGATCGAGCGGCGACGACTCAGATCCCGATGGTGCCACCGATGGGTGAGTCCAGAGTTGCCCCGGCCAGCGCAAGTGCTCCGACCCCTGCTGCTACGACCGCGGTCCCAGAAGAGGCGCCTGGCGCGGCGACGCTGAGCGAGGCCGCAGCCACGCTAGGTGCGGCCCGCCAAATCCAGGCCGCCGCAGCGACACCCCGCCTGGCCCGCAAAGGTCCGACTGCCACGGCGATACTCATCCGTGCCGCAGGTGTGACGCTGACCCAGGCTGCCACCCTGCTGAGCCCAGTCCGCCAAGACCCCACCGCAGCAGCGACGCTCGTCCGAGCCGCAAGTGAGATGCTGAACCAGGCCGCAGCCCCGCCAGGTGCGGCCCGTCAAGCCCCGATCACTGCAGCGACGCCCAGCTCCACCTGCACGGACCCCATTGAGGATGCGACGCCAATTCAGACCGCGGCTGCAATGCCCAGTCCGGCCCGCCAAGAACTGGCCGCAACAGCGACGCAGATCCAGGCCGCCGCCACGCCAGGCTCGGCCCGCCAAGACCAGGCCGCCGCCATACAGGGCGCGGCCCGCCAAGAGATTGCATCACCATTTACCCCGGCCTGCAAGGCCAGAGCAGACACCGCTCCCCAGCCTAAGGAAGTCCCTACTAGGAAATCCCTGATAGGTGAAGACTCCGCATACTGGCAGCTGAAGGCTGACCTGGAGGCCAAGTTCCCCCAGGAGATGGTGGACCGATACATGCTCCCTCCGCACACCCCTAAGGCAACCCCTGCAGCAACCACGCTGAAGAGTCCACCGCCTGGGCCAGCTGAGGAACACTCATCCCCGGCGCTGCCACGACCAGAGTGCAGTGAAGAACTAAGGGGGAGAGGAGGGCAAGAAGCTGAGGAGTTGCCCCCGGAGCCAGCAGCAGTGCTAGTCCCAGAGCCGGAGATGCTGCCATATTCCCGCTGGGACGAGGAAGACCTGACACCTCCTGCTGACGAAGAAGACCTGACACCTCCTGCTGACGAAGAAGACCTGCCCAACCGCCCTACCTGGGAGCTTGTAAGCTGCACTTCGCAGAATCCAGCCCGCAAGACACAGCGCCGCAGCAGAACTCAGTTTTCCCCTGCACCGCCATCCCCAGAGCAGAGAGATGACATCACGGCCAGAGACCTACAAGAAAAAAGGTTCCTGAGAAGAGCCAAAGCACAGGTCCGAGGACCCCTTTGCAGAGGAGTAGTGGAGGACTTCAGCCTAAAGTCAGGATACGGGTTCATTGTTGCACCTGGTATCAAAGAAGGTATCTTCGTCAATAGAAGAGATGTGAGAGCTCATCTGCCCAGAGGACACCCTGGCAGAAACTTAAAAATGGGAGACTCCGTACAGTTCACCATGCACCAAGGAGAAAGAGGGTGGTATGCGCTAGATGTAGTGCCATGTCCCAAAGAAGAAGAAAGAAAAGACAAAGGACCTACTGACGAGACAACTACAGATGAGGAAAAAGGTCAAGAAAGCAACAGGTGCCGCAGCCCTACAGGCCCAAGCCCTGGTGAAGAGGAGTCTGCATAAGTTCAAGTAAAGTACAGCAAGTTTTGACCAGTTTGGAAAGTTTGTTTTGCAACGTTTTAAAGTTCAAGAATGTGCCCACATAAACTATTGTGAGAAATAAACCTTAAGGCTATGAACTGGCTATAGCCACAAACTCTCGCAGTGTAAATAGTTACACCAGAGGGCACCACCACCACCAGAGTCAGCCTGTTTAGGGGCTTGGCTCGTCTGCAACCAGGAGGAGCCCGTCCGTATATAGGGCCTTGGCTCGCCTGCGACCAGAGAGCATGCCTGTTTATGGGGCCTGGCTCTCCACCACAAAGAGGGTACCTGGTCAGCACCAACTGTGGAGGCCGCCTCTACATCCTGCCAGAAGTGGCTGAAGGCGCGGATCCACCAGGCCAGGTATACCCTGAAGACCACCAGCCCATGAAAGCCGCCTCTACATCCTGCCAGATGTGGCTGAAGTCGCGGCCAACGTGAAAGGGTTTTGGGTGGGTTAACGGACTTGTGGGTGGAGGGTGGTGATGTATGGTACCTGGTGCTTTTAAAAATGTTTTACATGTTTTAATGTTTTATGCATTTTTAAAATGTTGTCTTGCAGCCCGAGGACGTGCTGGTGATAACTAAGGGGGAATGTGGCGCCCCTGACCTAGTCAGGCACCACTGAGTACTGCACCCATGCTGGGGACAGTACAATACAGGTAATCCAGAAGGCTGACCGGGGTGTGGAACACAGGCGCATAGTGATCAGGTCTCACACATGTACCCATGAGAGGACCCCTGGGGATCCCAGGAGGGGGAAAAGCCTTCACCTTCACTGGAATAGTGGAGGGGGCCAAAAGCCTCCATCTCCTCTCAAGGGGTGTGGTAAGAGAGTCTGGTTGCTAGGTGGCGTAGGCAGGCACAAAAGGGAAAAGAGAAGGAGGAGTAAACAGTCTAGAGTCTGCAGCAGAGTGTGGAGGAGTGAGGAGCAGGAAAGTGAAGCTCAGACAGGAGCAGCAGTGAAGGTCCCAGATGTGAGCCGGTGCAGTGCAGAGTCCAGGGAGCTCGAGTGAGGAGCAGATCCCGTGGGCTGCTGTAGTCTGACAGCGTCCGCGCAGTGGCTACCGACGGGGGAGAACGGTCAACTAGGAGTGCTACCCGAAATCCATCTTCAGCTAGAGAGAGAGCAACGGAGTGGGAAGTAAGGAGACTGCTAGAGAGTACCAGGCCCAAACGGGCGGCAGATCCCGAAGCGGAGATAGATCCAGCTTTCTTTTGCTAAACCTGCCGGTGTGGGGCTCTCAAAGCCCACGCCACAACACCACAAAAGCCGCAGCCACGTAGCCACAGTTAGGGCCCATAGGTCACAGGAGGCAAGCAGCTGGAGTGGCCTGGTCCAGGCGACAAGCAAACGGCAAACGAAGGGGAGAGAGGCTGCAGCATCTTCCCTGGGTGACCCCCATAGGGACTCAAAGTCGGGGTTACCCCAAACCACCAAGGGCTAAGGAAGGCGAGTTAGTAGTCACCCTCACAAGTCAGCCTGAAGGACATCTGGTTCCCACTTGGTTCCTCCCAGCTACGCCCGGGTCACTCACCCTGCCATCAACTGTGAGTAAAAACCCTGAAAGACATCCTGCCTGTGTTGAGTCATTCTGCGCCTTGTAGTTCTACACACCTATACAGGGCCCTGGGGCTTGCCTCACTCTCAGGAGGCTATTCCAACTAACTGCACCTATCATCAGCCCCAGGCGTCCCTTAATCTGCAGTGGCGGTCCCCCCCCACTGACCGCAATACTGAGAGTGGCGTCACGACAAGAAGAAGATCTCCTACCTGTGACAAGATCCAGCAGAGTGGAGTCCCTGAAGGTAATGCACCGACACACCACCTGTGGGGCTTCACAGTACCAATGGGTGGCCATGGCAGGCTGTGCTTCATAGGAGACTATCATTTTCATTATATACTGCAATACTGAAGTATCGCAGAATACTATACAGGTGATCAAAGGATCACAGGTTCCCCTGTGGGGACTGAAAAATACAGTTTTTTTTATGGTTGAGGAACGTCCCTAAAAATGATGATCAATAAGTTGTATTTACTCAAAGATGGTAGCATGAAAAACACAGTTTGGGGCACAAAACCAAACAAGCACACATATAGCTTTATCAATGGGAAAATATTATTCCAGTAATGTCCAGGCCGGGTCTCCCATCAATCAAATGACGTTACGTGACATGAGCCTTTCATCCAATCAGCATCCGCTAATGGACAACTTCACTCTCACTTCCTTTGGACGAAACTGACATTCAGAAGAAGTGGCCACTGATTGGCTGAAGGGCTGACGCAACTTAACAACGTCACGTGAGCCCTGGGAGACCCGGCGACAAAGTCGTAGGAACGGCGACAGCACCAGAGGTAAGTATTATTTTACGTGGTGAAAAAGTGAGAAATGGTTGTCCAAATAGTAGTTATTTTAACATATAAAAACTTGTAAAAAAAACTATATGTTTGGTTTTATCATGATCGTACTGACCTGAAGAATAATGTTGTCTGGTAATTTTACTGCACAATAAACAGAGTAAAAAAATAAACAAAATAAAATAAAATAAAAACCCAAACTATGGAATTGGGTGTTTGTTTTCACTATTTCACCTTACTTGGATATTTTCCCATTATTCAGTGCATCATATGTGAATGGTATCACTCAAAACAAAACGAGCCCTCATATAGTTTATGTGGATGACAGAAAAACTGAAAAAAAAAATTGGCTGCGTCTTTAAAAGGGTACTCTTAAGGCTGCTTTACACTCAGCGACATCGATAGCGATGTTGCTGGTGAAAGCACCCACCCCCCCGTCAGTTGTGCGTCACGGACAAATCGCTGCCCGTGGCGCACAACATCACTAGTACCCGTCACACATACTTACCTTCCTAGCGACGTCGCTGTGGCCGGCGAACCGCCTCCTTTGTAAGGGGGAGGTTCGTGCTAGAAGCGGAGGGGCGGAGAGCAGCCGAAAGGAAGTGACACCCACCTCATTGCCGGAGGACACAGGTAAGCTGTTGTTCCTCGTTCCTGGGGTGTCACACGTAGCGATGTGTGCTGCCTCAGGAACGACGAACAACCTGCGTCCTGCAACAGTGACGATATTTGGGATTAGAACGACGTGTCAACAATCAACGATTAGGTGAGTAATTTTGATCATTAGCGGTGGTTCGTACGTTTCACATGCAACGACGTCGCTAATGAGGCCGGATGTGCGTCACGAATTCCGTGACCCCCAACGACATCTCGTTAGCGATGTCGTTGCGTGTAACTCCCCCTTTAAGTTTGGAAATTATCCCCTATCTATATCATAAGGGATAACGTTTTGATTGCTGGGGGTTCTGACCGCAGGGACCAACTAGCAAGGTTCTAAGGAGACCGGTGTGAATGTAGCGGTGGTGGATCATGTGCACTGCGGACCCATTTATTCTTATGGGAGTGTCGAAGACCACCTGAGCACAGCGATTGGCTATCTCCGGCAGTCTCATTAAGATGAATGGAGCTGTGGTGGATTATGCACATTGTGGCTCCAGTCAACCTTATGGGTGTGTCGAAGGCCACCTGAGCACAGCGATCAGCTATCTCCGATGGTATCATTAAGAATGAATGGAGCAGTGGCGGATCATGCGCACTTCGACCATTCATTTGTATGTGAGAGTTGAAGACCACCTGAGCACAGCGATCGCTCGCACTAAGAATAAATGTAGTGGTGGTGGATCATATGGACTGCGTCTCCATTCCTTCTTATGGGAGTGTCGAAGACCACCTGAACGAAAAACTACAGAGGGAAAAAGCGCAATAGGTTCTTTCTTATCCAACAAACATGCAAAAATAAGGGAATGCTGCAGAGTCCAAGCTGAAGCAGATCAGGAACAATATTGGTGGTGAAGAAGTGGGGAGACTTTGAAATGCGTTGAATAAAACCACCTTCATTTGATCAGATTTGGATTTATGTCACATCTTCGGCAGCGCAGTGGAAGACCACTCGAGCATAGCGGTTGGTTGCATTAAGAATAAAGGGGGCTTTACACGCTACGATATCGTTAATGTTTGGTCGCCGGGGTCAAGTTGTTAGTGACGCACATCCGGCGTCATTAACGATATCGCAGCGTGTAATACCAGCGACCTTAGACGACCTCAAAAATGGTGAAAATCGTTCACCATGGAGAGGTCTTCCCAAAGTAAAAAATCGGTAAGGGTTGTTTAGCGTTGTGGTTCATCGCTCATGCGGCAGCACACATCGCTATGTGTGACACCGCATGAGCGAGGAACGTCTCCTTACCTGCCGCCGGCCCCAATGAGGAAGGAAGGAGGTGGGCGGGATGTTACGTTCTGCTCATCTCCGCCCCTCTGCTTTGATTGGCCGGCCACTTAGTGACGTTACGGTGACGTCGCTGTTATGCCGAATGTCCCTCCCCCTTGAAGGAGGGATTGTTCGGCAGTCACAGCGCCGCCGCCGACCAGGTAAGTATGTATGACGCTGCGTAGCGATAATGTTCGCTACGGCAGCGATCACAAACAATCGCATGCGCGACGGGGGCGGGTACTTACACGGTCGCTATCGCTAGAAATTGCTAGCGATATCGCTACCGTGTAAAGCCCCCTTTAATGTAGCAGTGGTGGATCACACAGACTGTGGCCCCATTCACTCTTATGGGGGTGTCGAAGACCACCTGAGCACAGCGATTGGTCGCATTAAGAATAAGTGTAGCGGTGGTGGATCATACGGACTGCGGCCCCATTCATTCTTTTGGGAGTGTCAAAGACCACCTGAGCACAGTAATTAGCTATCTCCAGTGGTCCCAATGAGAATGAATGGAGCAGTGATGGATCATGCACACTGTGGCTCCATTCATTCTTATGGGAAGGTTGAAGACCACCTCAGCACAGTGACCGGTCCCATTAAGAATGAATGGAGCGGTGGTGGATCATGCACACTGTGGCTCCATTCACTCTTATAGGAATGTTGAAGACCACCTCAGTACAGTGATCAGTCCCATTAAGAATGAATGGAGCAGTGGTGGATCATGCACACTGTGGCTCCATTTATTCTTTTAGAAAAGTCGAAGACCACCTGAGCACAGCGATTGGTCCCATTAAGAATGAATGGAGCGGTAGTGGATCTTGCACACTGCGCCCCCATTCATTTTTATGGGAGTGTAGAAGACCACCTGAGCACAGCCATCTGTCCCTTTAAGAATGAATGGAGTGGCAGTGTGCATAATCCACCACTGCTCCAGTCACACAGGACTCTTTAAAAGCACCTTTTTGTTTAGGATTAGTGGGGGTCCCAGTAGTCAAACCCCCAGAAAACAGAAAGTTATCTGCTATCCTAAGGATAGGGGATAACTTTCCACGTGAGCATACCCATTAAAGGGTTAATGCCTCCCATGTTCAGTTAAGGGCTCTTCTATCATTTCCACCACCATATAGGACACACTGCCGTGTTTAGTGGACAGTCTGGCGTCTTTAGTGGACACTCTGCTGTGTTTAGTAGACAGTCTGGCTTGTTTAGTGGACAGTCTGGCATGTTTAGTGGACAGTCTCGCATGTTTAGTGGATCGTCTGGCGTGTTTAGTGGACAATCTGGCGTGTTTAGTGGACAGTCTGGCGTGTTTAGTGGACAGTCTGACTTGTTTAGGGGACAGTCTGGCTTGTTTAGGGGACAGTCTGGTGTGTTTAGTGGACAGTCTGGCGTGTTTAGTGGACAGTCTGGGTGTTTAGTAGACACTCTGCCGTGTTTAGTGGACACTCTGCCATGTTTAGTGGACAGTCTGGCATGTTTAGTGGACAGTCTGGCTTGTTTAGTGGACAGTCTGGCGTGTTTAGTGGACACTCTGCCGTGTTTAGTGGACACTCTGCCATGTTTAGTGGACAGTCTGGCGTCTTTAGTGGACACTCTGCTGTGTTTAGTAGACAGTCTGGCTTGTTTAGTGGACAGTCTGGCATGTTTAGTGGACAGTCTGGCTTGTTTAGTGGACAGTCTGGCTTGTTTAGTGGACAGTCTGGCGTCTTTAGTGGACAGTCTGGCGTGTTTAGTGGACAGTCTGGCGTGTTTAGTGGACAGTCTGGCTTGTTTAGGGGACAGTCTGGCTTGTTTAGGGGACAGTCTGGTGTGTTTAGTGGACAGTCTGGCGTGTTTAGTGGACAGTCTGGGTGTTTAGTAGACACTCTGCCATGTTTAGTGGACAGTCTGGCATGTTTAGTGGACACTCTGGCATGTTTAGTGGACAGTCTGGCGTGTTTAGTGGACCCTCTGCCGTGTTTAGTGGACACTCTGCCGTGTTTAGTGGACACTCTGCCGTGTTTAGTGGACACTCTGCCATGTTTAGTGGACAGTCTGGCTTGTTTAGTGGACAGTCTGGCTTGTTTAGTGGACAGTCTGGCGTGTTTAGTGGACACTCTGCCGTGTTTAGTGGACACTCTGCTGTCGCGGGCGGAGGAGGGGACGCTGCGCTCTCCCACTGCTTGGGTCCGGCTGCTGCTGCTGCGGCTGCTGCTCGGTGGCTCGAGCGATGGGCCGGATCTCGGGGACTCGAGCGGCGCTCCTCGCCCGTGAGTGAAAAGGGGTGGTTTGGTTTTGGGGATATTGTCCGTGACGCCACCCACGGTTGTGGTGATTGTGTGGACACCACCGCTGCTCTGGACGGGGATCCCAGGAGCGGTGACAGGGAGCAGCTTTGTTGTTAGTTCTCCCCTCCGTGGGTAGGGGGTTGGTTGTCCCGGGGCCCGGTGATGGGGTAGGGATTCATGACAGGCGGGTTGCGGGGCCTGATGAGGTGCAGGGACGCGGGGGCAGCGCTGTGCCGCACGGCACGGAGGTACTCACTCAGCCCAATGATGAGGACACAGTTCACGGTAAACAAGCGGCTGGATGGACGGGTCCCTCGGATGGCTGCGGTGTTGTTCTCCCGGCAGGTTAGCGGTGACTGTCTTTTCCCTGCACCTACGCTGTCTGTACGGTTTCGATGGGTTCCCACCGGTAACCGGCTCCCCAACTTGGATGTGAGCCGGAGGAGCCCCTTTTGCCCGCAGGCGCTGGCCCTGAGAAACAGTTGCCTTGGCGGTGGCGGTGTCTCTCTCACTAGGTTGGACTGTTGCCTTCTGTCGGGACTTGACTGTTTTTGAACCCAGGAGGTCCCCTTCACTAACGGATTCGGCAAATTCACGGCGACTCCTAGCCTTGCCGGGGTCCAAAAGGCCCCTGCCACTGCTGCTGGCTTCTCTTTGTGTACCGGTCCGGTAACGCTGGGCCACCACCCGTCCACGGTCCTTACGGTAGACTCCAATCGGCCACTCCTGCAGACGGTCACCACCGTCTGCCAACCTTGCTGTCTCGCCCGGGCCACACACCCGGACGCTGTCAGTCAGTTGCTCCACTACTACACTTTCCTCCTTCCACTTTCACTGCAAACTCTAAACTCTCTGTTTTTCCCGCCTCCAGGACTGTGAATTCCTCGGTGGGTGGGACCAACTGCCTGGCCCACCCCCTGGTGTGATCATCAGCCCCTGGAGGAGGGCAACAAGGGTTTTATGTCTGACCTTGATGTGCCTGCTGGGAGTGTGGGGTGTTGTGGTGTTGTTCTCTGTGGCCCCTGGCTTGTCCAGGGCGACACATTCCCCCTTAGTTAAATGCAGACCATCCTCGGGCTGCCCGTCCAACACCGGTTTTATTTTCACCAACTGGAAAATAGAAAAATAGAAAAACGGTGACAGACAAACAAGTAAAATAACATCTTCCCACATCGGGAGGTACTCTTACTTAACCGTTACGGTAACGGTTACGGCTTCTGCTCTCACCCACCCAAGCAACCTGGCCCTGATGCTGCCCCTAAGCAAACAGGCAGCACCCCTTGACCCCAGTCCTGCACAAGTTGCCCGAGCGGGTTCTGTCCTTTTCAGGGGACCCACGTCCATGGGGACCCTCTGAAACCCCCAGAGGGTAGCCACCGGTTCCGGTGGTGGCTGGGCCCCAGCCTACTCCACTGCGGGCCCTCCCTCCAATCTGCCTCTCCGGAGGCGGCAACGGTGGAAGCTATAACATTAAACATTATTTACATGCCACTAGTTTGTGGTTGCCTTGCAAGTTCTCAGGCATGTTCATAGAAGTTTCTATGCAAGGTGAAGGGGGGGTCCCAACGGGGACCAGTTGCCGGCTACGACCGGTTCCAAATCAAGTTGCAATCAGGTGACTTTCCACGGTTTCATTCACTTATCAGTCTCATCTTCAAAAACTTTCAAAAACTTTTAAACTTTTAAACAGTGCTGGTCCCAACGGGGACGGTGACAACGGTACTCCGCTGCCCTTACTCCGACTCTTCTGATGCGGCGGCCCCTTCCTCCGCCACCAGCATATCGAACATGCAATGACATGCCTGTTGTGACAGGGGTGCCCGGTATCCGTTCCCACCATTACGCGCGGTGTAATAGACTACCGGTTCTCCCACATAGCGGAGACGCTCACTTGCCCCCTCACTTTCAGGGGTGGGCTCAGCACCGGAGCTGGAGTCACTGGAGTCACCATCACTGGTCTCTGCGTCAGGCGGGTTGCCGCCAGCTGCCGCAGACTCCTGGCTTCCAGTATCCAACACTTCAGATCCTTCCACGGTAGTGTGGGGCAGTAGGTCAGGTTGGCTAACACTGAGGCGCCCCATAAGTAACGGTAAGGGCGATGCATGGGTCGAGACTAGGCCGGGCCCCTCAGCCGCAGTGGCCGGTCCTGGTAGGACATAGGGACGTGGGTCACCATTCGGCTCCGTCACATCTGTTCCCATCCCGTACATCGGGGTAGTTGCAATCAGCATCTCCACCTCATGGGTCCACTGCTCCATCATCCGGAAGATCTGATTCTGTTGACGTTGGTTGAACTCAACTACTCTGGCCCTCATCCACGCCACAGTCCCGGGCTCGAGCACGGAACCCGGTGCAATCACTGCCGGGGCCTCCAACACATTTTCGTTAAGGGGTCTCGGCTCCGGTGGCCTCTGGGGAAGCAGTTCAGGGCTGTGCCAGGTGTCTGCAGCCGGTCGGTCCGCTTGGGCGGACGGGCAGGGTACCGCTACCGGTTGGACAGGTAGCGGGCCTAGTGGCGGGGCGGCAGCGGCTAACGCGGGTAGCGGGGGAGACAGCAGGGTGAACGGGTGTAGGCCGGGCCCCTCAGCCGCAGTGGCCGATCCCTCGGGAATACAGGGACGTGGGTCTCTTACCCATTCCTCTAAATCTTTCTCCACCTCGCATCTCCGCATAGTAGCCACCACGTCCGCCATGTCGACCTCCCACTCCTCCAAGAGGAACTGCATGCGGGCCTGCAGACGTTGATTCAGCGGTGCGGTCCGGTCCTCCACCCACGCCGCTGTGCCGGGCGCAGGGGTTTCGCTGCTGTTAGGTGGGGCGGACATCTTAGCAATCGTGCTCTCCAGGAATTAGCAACAAGATGGCCACAGGGTCCCGGCGTCCCTGCTTTTATAGCCGCGCTCACATGCGACCAGCCGCCATTTCGTCCCCCTTAGTCTCTTTCCGGCCCCTCCTCTATCGGGGCGGGGTCTTGGCCTTCGCGCCTCCACTACTCGAGGAGACGCTCGATCGAGAACTCTTCGCGCCCAAGATGGCGGTTTTTCAAATTTTCCGGCCGGACACCTCCGGCGGTAACAAGGCGCACCTCTACCCAACGGCAGAGCGGTAAGATCCTGTTCGTGACGCCAAGTTGTCGCGGGCGGAGGAGGGGACGCTGCGCTCTCCCACTGCTTGGGTCCGGCTGCTGCTGCTGCTGCTGCTCGGTGGCTCGAGCGATGGGCCGGATCCCGGGGACTCGAGCGGCGCTCCTCGCCCGTGAGTGAAAAGGGGTGGTTTGGTTTTGGGGATATTGTCCGTGACGCCACCCACGGATGCGGTGATTGTGTGGACACCACCGCTGCTCTGGACAGGGATCCCAGGAGCGGTGACAGGGAGCAGCTTTGTTGTTAGTTCTCCCCTCCGTGGGTAGGGGGTTGGTTGTCCCGGGGCCCGGTGATGGGGTAGGGATTGATGACAGGCGGGTTGCGGGGCCTGATGAGGTGCGGGGGCAGCGCTGTGCCGCACGGCACAGAGGTACTCACTCAGCCCAATGATGAGGACACAGTTCACGGTAAACAAGCGGCTGGATGGACGGGTCCCTCGGACGGCTGCGGTGTTGTTCTCCCGGCAGGTTAGCGGTGACTGTCTTTTCCCTGCACCTATGCTGTCTGTACGGTTTCGATGGGTTCCCACCGGAAACCCGCTCCCCAACTTGGATGTGAGCCGGAGGAGCCCCTTTTGCCCGCAGGCGCTGGCCCTGAGAAACAGTTGCCTTGGCGGTGGCGGTGTCTCTCTCACTAGGTTGGACTGTTGCCTTCTGTCGGGACTTGACTGGTTGGGAACCCAGGAGGTCCCCTTCACTAACGGATTCGGCAAATTCACGGCGACTCCTAGCCTTGCCGGGGTCCGAAAGGCCCCTGCCACTGGTCCTGGCTTCTCTTTGTGTACCGGTCCGGTACTGCTGGTCCACCACCCGTCCACGGTCCTTACGGTAGACTCCAATTGGCCACTCCTGCAGACGGTCACCACCGTCTGCCAACCTTGCTGTCTCGCCCGGGCCACACACCCGGACACTGTCAGTCAGTTGCTCCACTACTACACTTTCCTCCTTCCACTTTCACTGCAAACTCTAAACTCTCTGTTTTTCCCGCCTCCAGGACTGTGAACTCCTCGGTGGGTGGGACCAACTGCCTGGCCCACCCCCTGGTGTGATCATCAGGCCTTGGAGGAAGGCAACAAGGGTTTTATGTCTGACCTTGATGTGCCTGCTGGGAGTGTGGGGTGTTGTGGTGTTGTTCTCTGTGGCCCCTGGCTTGTCCAAGGTGACACACTGCCATGTTTAGTGGACAGTCTGGCTTCTTTAGTGGACAGTCTGGCGTGTTTAGTGGACACTCTGCCGTGTTTAGTGGACACTCTGCCATGTTTAATGGACAGTCTGGCGTGTTTAGTGGACAGTCTGGCGTGTTTAGTGGACAGTCTGGCTTGTTTAGTGGACAGTCTGGCTTGTTTAGTGGACAGTCTGGCGTGTTTAGTGGACAGTCTGGCTTGTTTAGTGGACAGTCTGGCGTGTTTAGTGGACAGTCTGGCGTGTTTAGTGGACAGTCTGGCCTGTTTAGTGGACAGTCTGGTTTGTTTAGTGGACAGTCTGGCTTGTTTAGTGGACAGTCTGGCGTGTTTAGTGGACAGTCTGGCTTGTTTAGTGGACAGTCTGGCGTGTTTAGTGGACAGTCTGGCGTGTTTAGTGGACAGTCTGGCTTGTTTAGTGGACAGTCTGGCGTGTTTAGTGGACAGTCTGGCTTGTTTAGGGGACAGTCTGGCTTGTTTAGTGGACAGTCTGGCGTGTGTAGTGGACAGTCTGGCGTGTGTAGTGGACAGTCTGGCGTGTGTAGTGGACAGTCTGGCGTGTTTAGTGGACAGTCTGGCGTGTTTAGTGGACAGTCTGGCGTGTGTAGTGGACAGTCTGGCGTGTGTAGTGGACAGTCTGCCGTGTGTAGTGGACAGTCTGCCGTGTGTAGTGGACAGTCTGCCGTGTGTAGTGGACAGTCTGGCGTGTGTAGTGGACAGTCTGGTGTGCGTAGTGGACAGTCTGGTGTGCGTAGTGGACAGTCTGGTGTGCGTAGTGGACAGTCTGGCGTGCGTAGTGGACAGTCTGGCGTGTGTAGTGGACAGTCTGGCGTGTGTAGTGGACAGTCTGGCGTGTTTAGTGGACAGTCTGGCGTGTTTAGTGGACAGCCTGGCGTGTTTAGTGGACAGTCTGGCGTGTGTAGTGGACAGTCTGCCGTGTGTAGTGGACAGTCTGCCGTGTGTAGTGGACAGTCTGCCGTGTGTAGTGGACAGTCTGGCGTGTGTAGTGGACAGTCTGGTGTGCGTAGTGGACAGTCTGGTGTGCGTAGTGGACAGTCTGGTGTGCGTAGTGGACAGTCTGCCGTGTGTAGTGGACAGTCTGCCGTGTGTAGTGGACAGTCTGGTGTGCGTAGTGGACAGTCTGCCGTGTGTAGTGGACAGTCTGCCGTGTGTAGTGGACAGTCTGCCGTGTGTAGTGGACAGTCTGCCGTGTGTAGTGGACAGTCTGCCGTGTGTAGTGGACAGTCTGCCGTGTGTAGTGGACAGTCTGCCGTGTGTAGTGGACAGTCTGCCGTGTGTAGTGGACAGTCTGCCGTGTGTAGTGGACAGTCTGTCGTGTGTAGTGGACAGTCTGCCGTGTGTAGTGGACAGTCTGTCGTGTGTAGTGGACAGTCTGGCGTGTGTAGTGGACAGTCTGGTGTGCGTAGTGGACAGTCTGGTGTGCGTAGTGGACAGTCTGGTGTGCGTAGTGGACAGTCTGCCGTGTGTAGTGGACAGTCTGCCGTGTGTAGTGGACAGTCTGGTGTGCGTAGTGGACAGTCTGCCGTGTGTAGTGGACAGTCTGCCGTGTGTAGTGGACAGTCTGCCGTGTGTAGTGGACAGTCTGCCGTGTGTAGTGGACAGTCTGCCGTGTGTAGTGGACAGTCTGCCGTGTGTAGTGGACAGTCTGCCGTGTGTAGTGGACAGTCTGCCGTGTGTAGTGGACAGTCTGCCGTGTGTAGTGGACAGTCTGTCGTGTGTAGTGGACAGTCTGCCGTGTGTAGTGGACAGTCTGTCGTGTGTAGTGGACAGTCTGTCGTGTGTAGTGGACAGTCTGCCGTGTGTAGTGGACAGTCTGGCGTGTGTAGTGGACAGTCTGCCGTGCGGGGAGCTCCCCATCCACAGCACAGCGGTCACGCAGGTTGCCGGCACTGCCCGCCCCGCTCCTCCTCAGTGCAGGCTGGCCGGTGGTTGCTAGGTGACTGTAAACACGCCGGGACGCTGAAGTTTGCGGAACTTTCCTGCGGCGGGTGGTAAGTTAGAAATGCATGTATTATATACCATGTATCGGGGATCATACATAGTGCCGCGGTATTCAGTGCCCAGCTCCGGTCACCGGCCATATCCATGATCAGGGCTGACAAGTCCATACATTGTGATTCCAGCTGGTTATCAGCGCCTGGCATTACTGGTGGCGCTGCCAGTCATCAGGGGCCAGCATTGGAGCTGTGCAGGCAATCACTGCTGCTCACTGGTCTCACTGGCCATAATACAGGCAATTAGTGTTTTTTTTTCTTATATTTTTACCTTTAAAAACAGTTTAGTCATGGTGCATGTGATACACAACAGTGACTCTTTGGCTGATGTGTTTTTATAGCTTTTTGTTTTTACTATTTGTGGTGTAAGCATCATCATGTCTACGTAACGTCAGTTTTCCTAACTTTCCCCCTTGGCAGATGCCCATATAGGTTATAGGTCATCTGGTAACACCATGTCGATGACCTTTCTGTGGGATACAGCATCAATATCAAATTGGTAGGTTTCCGATAACTGCTACCCCCCCCCCCACGATCAGTTATTTGCGGCTGTCAGATGTAAACGCATGAGGCCCGATTCATCAAAGCTTCTACACCAGTATTTTGCTGTAAAAAGCCTTGAAAAGTCATATAATTTTGGTGCAACTCAAGACTGCACTGAAATGTTCCAAGCTTTGGGGTTCTCACCCCATTTTTGCCCAGTTCTGACACAGTGGGTGGAGATGAGGTGGGATGTGGATGTGGTGACTACCGCTTGTCAACTTCATGGTGTTCACTATGTCATAAATCTTACTCCAGCAGGGACTGGAGTAGGATTTGTGACGAGAAGTACGGAGGTTTACGCCACTCATCCTGCGCTCCTGGATCATGAAGACGCATAAACCTCTTCATGAATCAGGAGCGTCCGACTCCAGCTAATCTTATGAAGACCGGCGCAGGTCTTGGGGCTCATGAAATGAAGCTTCAAAGTACAGCTGCATTCAATGTGTTCACTGCCAGGTACTGCAGCCCCTTGAATAAGCTGTTCTGCAGTTTCCTGCAGCAGTCACTACTTATTACATAATGCTGTGCTTTGCAGCTCCGTTCCATGTGTTTATACCCCTAGGGTTTCGTGCCACCAGTGATCCGATCTTGATAACCTCCCCCATGGAAAGGTCATCAGTTTACCGTGCATAGACAAACCCTTTAAGCTAAGTCACTGGGGAACGTAAGCCCTCTAACTCCATGTCCATATGGCTTTTTTTTATATATAGTCATACAGACATTTTTTTTCTGTTGGATTCAGGGGTCATCTGCCCGTAGAATTGTACATATCCCTCTACATGTGACGCAAGAGCATGTATGATAGAAATGCTCCTTACTAGGAAGCAGTGGCATACTGTCAATGGCGGCAGACCTCACAGCCACTATGGGGCCCGTGAGTTGGGGGCCCAGTGTCAGTACTAGCACCGTGTCCCCCCAGCCCAGCATCTCACTTTAACATTGCATTTTCACCTGTATCGGCAACATGGATGCAGTGATAATTGAGTGTCAAAAGGCTCGGTGCCAAAACCAGAACAGCGAAGGAAAGAGCAGAGTGAGTATGTATTTATATATTTTTAAATCAGTAAGTACACTGTGGTGGTCATGATACTGTTTAGAAGACTATGGGTGAGGTTATACTATATGGAGGACTATGGGTCCCATTATACTCTATGGAGGACTATTATTACTATTATTATTATACTCAGGGGTGGACACTGAGAGCAAAGGACTCCTGTGCAAGAATAGTGTATTGGCCCTCTCCTCTCCAAGGCTACAGGGTGCGTTACATGCAGCGACATCGCTACCGATATATCGTCTGGGTCACGTCGTTAGTGACGCACATCCAGCGCCGGTAGCGTCATTGCAGCGTGTGACACCAAAGAGCGACGAACAACAATCACAAAATCGTTCAAAAACGGTGATCGCGTTGACACGTCGCTCCTTTCTTTAATATCGCTGCTGCCACAGGTACGATGTTGTTCGTCGTTTCTGCGGCATCACACATCGCTATGTGTGACACTGCGGGAGCGACGAACATCTCCTTACCTGCGTCCACCGGCAATGAGGAAGGAAGAAGGTGGGCGGGATGTTACGTCCTGCTCATCTCCGCCCCTCCACTTCTATTGGTCGGCCGCTTAGTGACGTCGCTATGACGCCGAACGCACCTCCTCCTTGAGGGAGGGATTGTTCGGCGGTCACAGCGACGTTGCTGACAATGTATGTTCGTGTGACGCTGCCGGAGCGATAATGTTCGCTACAGCAGCGAGCACCAAATGTCGCATGAACGACGGGACGGGTGCTATCGCTCTCAACATCGCTAGCAATCGTTAGCGATATCGCAGCGTGTAAAGCACCCTTAAGAGTCACCTCTGGCACACGCAGAACAGTGTGTCCGGAGAGTCTGAAGCGCGGTGACGTCACTGAGAGGATGGGGCCAGCACTGGACACCAGAGAGAGAGGCAGTAGGTGAGTATATTATGACATCCACACTACATCACATGCACCTATACACATATAACGAATACAACATTTAGTGGGAGTCTTCTTTAACAATGGTAAGCTTGTTACCAGAAAACATCAGATTTACCTCTCCATACTGTAACCCCATGCTCCCACTTCAACATATAGTTCCCCTACTTCGCCATACTATCCCCCTACGCTCCCGCTTCTCCATACTGTCCCCACTATGCTCCCACTTATTTATACTGTCTCCCTGCCGCCACTTATCCATACTGTCCCTCCTATGCTCCCACTTACCCATTGTAATCCTCACTAGGTGGCAGCAGAGTAGTGAAGAAGAGACAAAGAAACACTGTAACGGAAAGGCAGCTGAAGTATAGCAGAGTAACTTCAGCAATGTTAACAGGCAAATCACCAGGGGGCAAAAGAGTAGTCAAACAGTCAGGGTCTAGCCAAGAAAGTCGAGTCACTGCAAAGGGAGGATCAATATCAAAGTCAGACAGCAGAACCGAGTCAGAAGCCGGGGGATCAGGTATGCAGAGGAACACACAAACAACAGACAGGAGCGGGAAACACAAACAACAGACAGGAGAGGGAAGTCAGGGTCTGGGACAGGCAGACAAACGGGGGAGGGTCAAAGTCAGGACACAGTAGCAGGGAGGCAGAACAGATCAGGAACACTGACCAGAGCCAGTAAACATTCTGCAAGGCAGAAATATCACTGACACTGAGCGAGAGGCAATATATAGCGTCCTGGGATCCAGACCGAGGCAAGGGAAGTTACCGTAACCCATGACACCCATACTGTTCTCCATATGTGCCCACTTATCCATATTGTCCACCCTATGCTCCCACTTATCCATATTGAGCCCCCTATGCTCCCACTTATCCATCCTGTTCCCTCTACCCTCCCACTTTTCTGTAATATCCCCCTATACTCCCATTTATCCATATTGTCCCTCAAATGCTCCCACTTATCCATACTATTCCTTCTATGCTACCACTTATCCATAATCTACCTTATGGCACCACTTATTCATACTGTCCCCCCTATGCTCCCACTTATCCATACTGTCCCCCCTATGCTCCCACTTATCCATACTGTCCCCCCTATGCTCCCACTTATCTATATCGTTCCCCCTATGCTCCCACTTATCCATACTGGTCCCCTATGCTTCCACTTATCTATACTTCCGTGATCCTGGCGGTGTCAATAAAGCTGGGGATGGGGACGATGGGGGTAGTTGTTCGTGACATCACCTGTGGTGTGTGGCCAGTATTAGCCGCTGTGACGCCCTGGGCAAGCCAGGGGTCACAGGTAATGACATCACCACACCCTACACCCCGGTTAGGTACACCAGTGCTAAACCTAAAATCCTTGTTGCCTTCCTCCAGGGGCTGATGTCCACACCAGGGGGTGGAGCCAGGCGGTTGGTCTCCACCCACCAAGGAGTTCACAGTCCTGGAGGCGGGAAAACAGGCAGTTCAGTTTTGGAGAGGAGTTTTTGGAGTGCAATTTTTCGAGCTACCTCACCACGTCACGGCAAATCTCTTGAGGCAGTCCTACACTAAAATATTTTTATTTAAAGTGTGCCAAACGGCCTCACATATGCACAAATAGGACTGCACAGCACGTACCTGGTGCTTTTCAGTCTCGTCTCCATGACTAATTCATGGTTGTGGGCGGGATAGGCCCAGGCACATGCTGCTTGGAATATATAGCCTGTGGACAAGGCAAATCTCAAAGTACAGGTTGGAATGTTGGTACTGTGCACACTTTGCAAAACATAATATTTTGAGTAGAGGTTGCTGTTATGCTGTTTTTTAATTGCTATATAGGTTTCTGGTTGGTCCCCATATTGCAGTGCACTTCATTGTTATTTTTCCATCTGTCTTGATTTTTGGCGATTGGTGGCTGTTCACACATTGCCATCTAGCCTTGTCCACAGGCTATATATTCCAAGCAGCATGTGCCTGGGCCTATCCCGCCCACAACCATGAATTAGTCATGGAGACGAGACTGAAAAGCACCAGGTACGTGCTGTGCAGTCCTATTTGTGCATATGTGAGGCCGTTTGGCACACTTTAAATAAAAATATTTTAGTGTAGGACTGCCTCAAGAGATTTGCCGTGACGTGGCGAGGTAGCTCGATAAATTGCAATTTTTTGCCAAAAATCTCATTTTTCAAAGTACAGGTTGGAATGTTGGTACTGTGCACACTTTGCAAAACATAATATTTTGAGTAGAGGTTGGTGTTTAGTGGACAGTCTGGGTGTTTAGTGGACAGTCTGGGTGTTTAGTGGACAGTCTGCCGTGTTTAGTAGACACTCTGCCGTGTTTAGTGGACAGTCTGGCGTGTTTAGTGGACAGTCTGGCGTGTTTAGTGGACAGTCTGGCGTGTTTAGTGGACAGTCTGCCGTGTTTAGTGGACACTCTGCCATGTTTAGTGGACAGTCTTGCGTGTTTAGTGGACAGTCTGGCGTGTTTAGTGGACACTCTGCCGTGTTTAGTGGACACTCTGCCATGTTTAGTGGACACTCTGCCGTGTTTAGTGGACACTCTGCTGTCGCGGGCGGAGGAGGGGACGCTGCGCTCTCCCACTGCTCGGGTGCGGCTGCTGCTCGGTGGCTCGAGCGATGGGCCGGATCCCGGGGACTCGAGTGGCGCTCCTCGCCCGTGAGTGAAAAGGGGTGGTTTGGTTTTGGGGATATTGTCCGTGATGCCACCCACGGTTGTGGTGATTGTGTGGACACCACCGCTGCTCTGGACGGGGATCCCGGGAGCGGTGACAGGGAGCAGCTTTGTTGTTAGTTCTCCCCTCCGTGGGTAGTGGGTTGGTTGTCCCGGGGCCCGGTGATGGGGTAGGGATTGATGACAGGCGGGTTGCGGGGCCTGATGAGGTGCAGGGACGCGGGGGCAGCACTGTGCCGCACGGCACGGAGGTACTCACTCAGCCCAATGATGAGGACACAGTTCACGGTAAATAAGTGGCTGGATGGACGGGTCCCTCGGATGGCTGCGGTGTTGTTCTCCCGGCAGGTTAGCGGTGACTGTCTTTTCCCTGCACCTACGCTGTCTGTACGGTTTCGATGGGTTCCCACCGGTAACCCGCTCCCCAACTTGGATGTGAGCCGGAGGAGCCCCTCTTGCCCGCAGGCGCTGGCCCTGAGAAACAGTTGCCTTGGCGGTGGCGGTGTCTCTCTCACTAGGTTGGACTGTTGCCTTCTGTCGGGACTTGACTGTTTTTGAACCCAGGAGGTCCCCTTCACTAACGGATTCGGCAAATTCACGGCGACTCCTAGCCTTGCCGGGGTCCGAAAGGCCCCTGCCACTGGTGCTGGCTTCTCTTTGTGTACCGGTCCGGTACCGCCGGGCCACCACCCGTCCACGGTCCTTACGGTAGACTCCAATCGGCTACTCCTGCAGACGGTCACCACCGTCTGCCAACCTTGCTGTCTCGCCCGGGCCACACACCCGGACGCTGTCAGTCAGTTGCTCCAGTACTACACTTTCCTCCTTCCACTTTCACTGCAAACTCTAAACTCTCTGTTTTTCCCGCCTCCAGGACTGTGAACTCCTCGGTGGGTGGGACCAACCGCCTGGCCCACCCCCTGGTGTGATCATCAGCTCCTGGAGGAGGGCAACAAGGGTTTTATGTCTGACCTTGATGTGCCTGCTGGGAGTGTGGGGTGTTATGGTGTTGTTCTCTGTGGCCCCTGGCTTGTCCAGGGCGACACATTCCCCCTTAGTTAAATGCAGACCATCCTCGGGCTGCCCGTCCAACACCGGTTTTATTTTCACCAACTGGAAAATAGAAAAATAGAAAAATAGAGAAACGGTGACAGACAAACAAGTAAAATAACATCTTCCCACATCGGGAGGTACTCTTACTTAAATGTTACGGTAACGTTTACGGCTTCCGCTCTCACCCACCCAAGCAACCTGGCCCTGATGCTGCCCCTAAGCAAACAGGCAGCACCCCTTGACCCCAGTCCTGCACAAGTTGCCCGAGCGGGTTCTGTCCTTTTCAGGGGACCCACATCCATGGGGACCCTCTGAAACCCCCAGAGGGTAGCCACAAGTTCCGGTGGTGGCTGGGCCCCAGCCTACTCCACTGCGGGCCCTCCCTCCAATCTGCCTCTCCGGAGGCGGCAACGGTGGAAGCTATAACATTAAACATTATTTACATGCCACTAGTTTGTAGTTGCCTTGCAAGTTCTCAGGCATGTTCATAGAAGTTTCTATGCAAGGTGAAGGGGGGGTCCCAACGGGGACCAGTTGCCGGCTACGACCGGTTCCAAATCAAGTTGCAATCAGGTGACTTTCCACGGTTTCATTCACTTATCATTCTCATCTTCAAAAACTTTCAAAAACTTTTAAACTTTTAAACAGTGCTGGTCCCAATGGGGACGGTGACAACGGTACTCCGCTGCCCTTACTCCAACTCTTCTGATGCGGCGGCCCCTTCCTCCGCCACCAGCATATCGAACATGCAATGACATGCCTGTTGTGACAGGGGTGCCCGGTATCCGTTCCCACCATTACGCGCGGTGTAATAGACTACCGGTTCTCCCACGTAGCGGAGACGCTCACTTGCCCCCCTCACTTTCAGGGGTGGGCTCAGCACCGGAGCTGGAGTCACTGGAGTCACCATCACTGGTCTCTGTGTCGGGCTGGTTGCCACCAGCTGCCGCAGCCTCCTGGCTTCCAGTATCCAACACTTCAGATCCTTCCACGGTAGTGTGGGGCAGTAGGTCAGGTTGGCTAACACTGAGGCGCCCCATAAGTAACGGTAAGGGCGATGCATGGGTCGAGACTAGGCCGGGCCCCTCAGCCGCAGTGGCCGGTCCTGGTAGGACATAGGGACGTGGGTCACCAGTCGGCTTCGTCACATCTGTTCCCATCCCGTACATCGGGGTAGTTGCAATCAGCATCTCCACCTCATGGGTCCACTGCTCCATCATCCGGAAGATCTGATTCTGTTGACGTTGGTTGAACTCAACTACTCTGGCCCTCATCCACGCCACAGTCCCGGGCTCGAGCACAGAACCCGGTGCAATCACTGCCGGGGCCTCCAACACATTTTCGTTAAGGGGTCTCGGCTCCGGTGGCCTCTGGGGAAGCAGTTCAGGGCTGTGCCAGGCGTCTGCAGCCGGTCGGTCCGCTTGGGCGGACGGGCAGGGTACCGCTACCGGTTGGACAGGTAGCGGGCCTAGTGGCGGGGCGGCAGCGGCTAACGCGGGTAGCGGGGGAGACAGCAGGGTGAACGGGTGTAGGCCGGGCCCCTCAGCTGCAGTGGCCGATCCCTCGGGAATACAGGGACGTGGGTCTCTTACCCATTCCTCCAAATCTTTCTCCACCTCGCATCTCCGCATAGTAGCCACCACGTCCGCCATGTCGGCCTCCCACTCCTCCAAGAGGAACTGCATGCGGGCCTGCAGACGTTGATTCAGCGGAGCGGTCCGGTCCTCCACCCACGCCGCTGTGCCGGGCGCAGGGGTTTCGCTGCTGTTAGCTGGGGCGGACATCTTAGCAATCGTGCTCTCCAGGAATTAGCAACAAGATGGCCACAGGGTCCCGGCGTCCCTGCTTTTATAGCCGCGCTCACATGCGACCAGCCTCCTCTTTCGGGCGGGGTCTTGGCCTTCGCGCCTCCACTACTCGAGGAGACGCTCGATCGGGAACTCTTCGCGCCCAAGATGGCGGTTTTTCAAATTTTCCGGCCGGACACCTCCGGCGGTAACAAGGCGCACCTCTACCCAACGGCAGAGCGGTAAGATCCTGTTCGTGACGCCAAGTTGTCGCGGGCGGAGGAGGGGACGCTGCGCTCTCCCACTGCTCGGGTCCGGCTGCGGCTGCTGCTCGGTGGCTCGAGCGATGGGCCGGATCCAGGGGTGGTTTGGTTTTGGGGATATTGTCCGTGATGCCACCCACGGTTGTGGTGATTGTGTGGACACCACCGCTGCTCTGGATGGGGATCCCGGGAGCGGTGACAGGGAGCAGCTTTGTTGTTAGTTCTCCCCTCCGTGGGTAGGGGGTTGGTTGTCCCGGGGCCCGGTGATGGGGTAGGGATTGATGACAGGCGGGTTGCGGGGCCTGATGAGGTGCAGGGACGCGGGGGCAGCGCTGTGCCGCACGGCACGGAGGTACTCACTCAGCCCAATGATGAGGACACAGTTCACGGTAAACAAGCGGCTGGATGGACGGGTCCCTCGGACGGCTGCGGTGTTGTTCTCCCGGCAGGTTAGCGGTGACTGTCTTTTGCCTGCACCTACGCTGTCTGTACGGTTTCGATGGGTTCCCACCGGTAACCCGCTCCCCAACTTGGATGTGAGCTGGAGGAGCCCCTTTTACCCGCAGGCGCTGGCCCTGAGAAACGGTTGCCTTGGCGGTGGCGGTGTCTCTCTCACTAGGTTGGACTGTTGCCTTCTGTCGGGACTTGACTGTTTGGGAACCCAGGAGGTCCCCTTCACTAACGGATTCGGCAAATTCACGGCGACTCCTAGCCTTGCTGGGGTCCGAAAGGCCCCTGCCACTGGTGCTGGCTTCTCTTTGTGTACCGGTCCGGTACCGCTGGGCCACCACCCGTCCACGGTCCTTACGGTAGACTCCAATCGGCCACTCCTGCAGACGGTCACCACCGTCTGCCAACCTTGCTGTCTCGCCCGGGCCACACACCCGGACGCTGTCAGTCAGTTGCTCCACTACTACACTTTCCTCCTTCCACTTTCACTGCAAACTCTAAACTCTCTGTTTTTCCCGCCTCCAGGACTGTGAACTCCTCGGTGGGTGGGACCAACTGCCTGGCCCACCCCCTGGTGTGATCATCAGGCCTTGGAGGAAGGCAACAAGGGTTTTATGTCTGACCTTGATGTGCCTGCTGGGAGTGTGGGGTGTTGTGGTGTTGTTCTCTGTGGCCCTGGCTTGTCCAGGGCGACACACTGCCATGTTTAGTGGACAGTCTGGCTTGTTTAGTGGACAGTCTGGCTTGTTTAGTGGACAGTCTGGCGTGTTTAGTGGACACTCTGCCGTGTTTAGTGGACAGTCTGGCGTGTTTAGTGGACAGTCTGGCGTGTTTAGTGGACAGTCTGGCGTGTTTAGTGGACAGTCTGGCTTGTTTAGTGGACAGTCTGGCTTGTTTAGTGGACAGTCTGGCGTGTTTAGTGGACAGTCTGGCGTGTTTAGTGGACAGTCTGGCTTGTTTAGTGGACAGTCTGGCGTGTTTAGTGGACAGTCTGGCGTGTTTAGTGGACAGTCTGGCGTGTTTAGTGGACAGTCTGGCGTGTTTAGTGGACAGTTTGGCGTGTGTAGTGGACAGTCTGGCGTGTTTAGTGGACAGTCTGGCGTGTTTAGTGGACAGTCTGGCGTGTTTAGTGGACAGTCTGGCGTGTTTAGTGGACAGTCTGGCGTGTGTAGTGGACAGTCTGGTGTGTGTAGTGGACAGTCTGGTGTGTGTAGTGGACAGTCTGGCCTGTTTAGTGGACAGTCTGGTGTGCGTAGTGGACAGTCTGGTGTGTGTAGTGGAGAGGGGCTTTTGAAAACCACGCCAAAGATCCCAGATGTAATCTTGAATTAATGTATTTTTATTTTGGCATAGGTCTACGCGTTTCAGGAGGCTCAGCTCCCTTCCTCAGGACCAGCAAGCACAAGATACATCAAGTTGAGATTTGATGTATCTTGTGCTTGCTGGTCCTGAGGAATGGAGCTGAGCCTCCTGAAACGCGTAGACCTATGCCAAAACAAAAATACATTAATTCAAGATTACATCTGGGATCTTTGGCGCGGTTTTCAAAAGCCCCTCTCCACTATCTCTCTCTGTTATCTGCCGCTTGGGGTACTGCTGCCGTTGATCCATATACATGTGGTTACAGGAGTTGTGCCTGTCACAACCCTGATCGGTGAGTAGGATTACTCTCTTTTGTACCCCCTGTTTATCAGGGTAAGACCCTATGCGCTTTTTTCTCCACAGGTTCTTGCCTTTGTGGTGTGTGTAGTGGACAGTCTGGTGTGTGTAGTGGACAGTCTGGTGTGCGTAGTGGACAGTCTGGCCTGTTTAGTGGACAGTCTGGCGTGCGTAGTGGACAGTCTGGCGTGCGTAGTGGACAGTCTGGTGTGTGTAGTGGACAGTCTGGTGTGTGTAGCGGACAGTCTGGTGTGCGTAGTGGACAGTCTGGCCTGTTTAGTGGACAGTCTGGCGTGCGTAGTGGACAGTCTGGCGTGCGTAGTGGACAGTCTGGCTTGCGTAGTGGATAGTCTGGCGTGCGTAGTGGACAGTCTGGCGTGCGTAGTGGACAGTCTGGCGTGCGTAGTGGACAGTCTGGTGTGCGTAGTGGACAGTCTGGTGTGTGTAGTGGACAGTCTGGTGTGCGTAGTGGACAGTCTGGTGTGCGTAGTGGACAGTCTGGCCTGTTTAGTGGACAGTCTGGCGTGCGTAGTGGACAGTCTGGCGTGCGTAGTGGACAGTCTGGCGTGCGTAGTGGACAGTCTGCCGTGTGTAGTGGACAGTCTGCCGTGTGTAGTGGACAGTCTGCCGTGTTTAGTGGACAGTCTGGTGTGTGTAGTGGACAGTCTGGCGTGTGTAGTGGACAGTCTGGCGTGTGTAGTGGACAGTCTGGCGTGTGTAGTGGACAGTCTGGCGTGTGTAGTGGACAGTCTGGTGTGTGTAGTGGACAGTCTGGCGTGTGTAGTGGACAGTCTGGTGTGTGTAGTGGACAGTCTGGTGTGTGTAGTGGACAGTCTGGCGTGTGTAGTGGACAGTCTGGCGTGTGTAGTGGACAGTCTGGCGTGTGTAGTGGACAGTCTGGCGTGTGTAGTGGACTGTCTGGTGTGTGTAGTGGACAGTCTGGCGTGTGTAGTGGACAGTCTGGTGTGTGTAGTGGACAGTCTGGTGTGTGTAGTGGACAGTCTGGTGTGTGTAGTGGACAGTCTGGCGTGTGTAGTGGACAGTCTGGTGTGTGTAGTGGACAGTCTGGTGTGCGTAGTGGACAGTCTGGCGTGTGTAGTGGACAGTCTGCCGTGCGTAGTGGACAGTCTGCCGTGTGTAGTGGACAGTCTGGCGTGTTTAGTGGACAGTCTGGCGTGTTTAGTGGACAGTCTGCCGTGTTTAGTGGACAGTCTGGTGTGCGTAGTGGACAGTCTGCCGTGCGTAGTGGACAGTCTGCCGTGTGTAGTGGACAGTCTGGCGTGTGTAGTGGACAGTCTGGTGTGTGTAGTGGACAGTCTGCCGTGCGTAGTGGACAGTCTGCCGTGTGTAGTGGACAGTCTGGCGTGTTTAGTGGACAGTCTGCCGTGTGTAGTGGACAGTCTGCCGTGTGTAGTGGACAGTCTGCCGTGTGTAGTGGACAGTCTGCCGTGTGTAGTTGACAGTCTGGCGTGTGTAGTGGACAGTCTGCCATGCGGGGAGCTCCCCATCCACAGCACAGCGGTCACGCAGGTTGCCGGCACTGCCCGCCCCGCTCCTCCTCAGTGCAGGCTGGCCGGTGGTTGCTAGGTGACTGTAAACACGCCGGGACGCTGAAGTTTGCGGAACTTTCCTGCGGCGGGTGGTAAGTTAGAAATGCATGTATTATATACCATGTATCGGGGATCATACATAGTGCCGCGGTATTCAGTGCCCAGCTCCGGTCACCGGCCATATCCATGATCAGGGCTGACACGTCCATACATCGTGATTCCAGCTGGTTATCAGCGCCTGGCATTACTGGTGGCGCTGCCAGTCATCAGGGGCCAGCATTGGAGCTGTGCAGGCAATCACTGCTGCTCACTGGTCTCACTGACTAATACAGGGAATTAGTGTTTTTTTCTTCTTATATTTTTACCTTTAAAAACAGTTTAGTCATGGTGCATGTGATACACAACAGTGACTCTTTGGCTGATGTGTTTTTATAGCTTTTTGTTTTTACTATTTGTGGTGTAAGCATCATCGTCTACGTAACGTCAGTTTTCCTAACTTTCCCCCTTGGCAGATGCCCATATAGGTTATAGGTCATCTGGTAACACCATGTCGATGACCTTTCTGTGGGATACAGCATCAATATCGAATTGGCAAGTTTCCGATAACTGCTACCCCCCCCACGATCAGTTATTTGCGGCTGTCAGATGTAAACGCATGAGGCCCGATTCATCAAAGCTTCTACACCAGTATTTTGCTGTAAAAAGCCTTGAAAAGTCATATAATTTTGGTGCAACTCAAGACTGCACTGAAATGTTCCAAGCTTTGGGGTTCTCACCCCATTTTTGCCCAGTTCTGACACAGTGGGTGGAGATGAGGTGGGATGTGGATGTGGTGACTACCGCTTGTCAACTTCATGGTGTTCACTATGTCATAAATCTTACTCCAGCAGGGACTGGAGTAGGATTTGTGACGAGAAGTACGGAGGTTTACGCCACTCATCCTGCGCTCCTGGATCATGAAGACGCATAAACCTCTTCATGAATCAGGAGCGTCCGACTCCAGCTAATCTTATGAAGACCGGCGCAGGTCTTGGGGCTCATGAAATGAAGCTTCAAAGTACAGCTGCATTCAATGTGTTCACTGCCAGGTACTGCAGCCCCTTGAATAAGCTGTTCTGCAGTTTCCTGCAGCAGTCACTACTTATTACATAATGCTGTGCTTTGCAGCTCCGTTCCATGTGTTTATACCCCTAGGGTTTCGTGCCACCAGTGATCCGATCTTGATAACCTCCCCCATGGAAAGGTCATCAGTTTACCGTGCATAGACAAACCCTTTAAGCTAAGTCACTGGGGAACGTAAGCCCTCTAACTCCATGTCCATATGGCTTTTTTTTATATATAGTCATACAGACATTTTTTTTCTGTTGGATTCAGGGGTCATCTGCCCGTAGAATTGTACATATCCCTCTACATGTGACGCAAGAGCATGTATGATAGAAATGCTCCTTACTAGGAAGCAGTGGCATACTGTCAATGGCAGCAGACCTCACAGCCACTATGGGGCCCGTGAGTTGGGGGCCCAGTGTCAGTACTAGCACCGGGTCCCCCCAGCCCAGCATCTCACTTTAACATTGCATTTTCACCTGTATCGGCAACATGGATGCAGTGATAATTGAGTGTCAAAAGGCTCGGTGCCAAAACCAGAACATCGAAGGAAAGAGCAGAGTGAGTATGTATTTATATATTTTTAAATTAGTAAGTACACTGTGGTGGTCATGATACTGTTTAGAAGACTATGGGTGAGGTTATACTATATGGAGGACTATGGGTCCCATTATACTCTATGGAGGACTATTATTACTATTATTATTATACTCAGTGGTGGACACTGAGAGCAAAGGACTCCTGTGCAAGAATAGTGTATTGGCCCTCTCCTCTCCAAGGCTACAGGGTGCGTTACATGCAGCGACATCGCTACCGATATATCGTCTGGGTCACGTCGTTAGTGACGCACATCCAGCGCCGGTAGCGTCATTGCAGCGTGTGACACCAAAGAGCGACGAACAACAATCACAAAATCGTTCAAAAACGGTGATCGCGTTGACACGTCGCTCCTTTCTTTAATATCGCTGCTGCCACAGGTACGATGTTGTTCGTCGTTTCTGCGGCATCACACATCGCTATGTGTGACACCGCGGGAGCGACGAACATCTCCTTACCTGCGTCCACCGGCAATGAGGAAGGAAGAAGGTGGGCGGGATGTTATGTCCCACTCATCTCCGGCCCTCCGCTTCTATTGGCCGGCCGCTTAGTGACGCCGCAGTGACGTCGCTATGACGCCGAACGCACCTCCCCCTTGACGGAGGGATTGTTCGGTGGTCACAGCGACGTTGCTGACAATGTATGTTCGTGTGACGCTGCCGGAGCGATAATGTTCGCTACAGCAGCGAGCACCAAATGTCGCATGAACGACGGGACGGGTGCTATCGCTCTCAACATCGCTAGCAATCGTTAGCGATATCGCAGCGTGTTAGGCTAAGTTCACATTTCCGCTAAAATCTATCAGTCACAATCCGCTGCTCTTGTAAACAGCGGAATCCGTTTAGCGGATTCCGCTGCTCCCATAGACTTGTATGAGCAGCGGATTGTGACTGATGATGCTGCGTTGCACCCTCCGCCCGACTGATCAGTCGTGGAACGACTGACCGCCGGGCGGGGGGAACGCAGCATGTAACGTTTTTTGAGCAGCGAGATCCGTCGGATTTCGCTGCGCATGCTCTCTGGCTCCCTGCACACGTCACCAGCTTTGGTTGGTTACCCGATATTTACCCTGGTTACGGTGCAAGGAGCCAGCGCTAAGCGGTGTAGGCCCGTAACCAAGGTAAATATCGGGTAACCAAGGTAAACATCGGGTGCTTTGCTGTTACCCGATATTTAGGCTGGTTACGTGTGCAGGGAGGCCGACACTTCCCCGCTCGGCCCCGCCCCCTCCCGCACTCCGCACATGTATGTACACACACACACACACCTGTCCCCAGCCATGCAGACAAGCACTGACATCCTCAGCGCCTGGCTCCGCCCCCCGCTCGGCTCCGCCCCCTCCCGCACTTTGCATGTGCACACACACACATACATACATACATACATGCACATACACACACTCACTCACTCACAGATACACTCACCTGTCCCCAGCCATGCAGACCGCAGCACTTCCACTGACATCCTCAGCGCCTGGCCCCGCCCCCCGCTCGGCTCCGCCCCCTCCCGCACTTTGCATGTGCACACACATACATACATACATACGTACATACATGCACATACACACACTCACTCACAGATACACTCACCTGTCCCCAGCCATGCAGACCGCAGCACTTCCACTGACATCCTCAGCGCCTGGCCCCGCCCCCCGCTCGGCTCTGCCCCAGAACTCCGCCCCCCGCACACAACGGAATCCGACAAAGAATTCTGTTCTTTGTCATCCGTTGTACAGCGTTGAACAGCGCATCAGTCACATGCGTCAAGCGACGCATGTGACTGATACAAATCAACGGAAATGTGAACTTAGCCTAAAGCACCCTTAAGAGTCACCTCTGGCACACGCAGAACAGTGTGTCCGGAGAGTCTGAAGCGCGGTGACGTCACTGAGAGGAGGGGGCCAGCACTGGACACCAGAGAGAGAGGCAGTAGGTGAGTATATTATGACATCCACACTACATCACATGCACCTATACACATATAACGAATACAACATTTAGTGGGAGTCTTCTTTAACAATGGTAAGCTTGTTACCAGAAAATATCAGATTTACCTCTCCATACTGTAACCCCATGCTCCCACTTCAACATATAGTTCCCCTACTTCGCCATACTATCCCCCTACGCTCCCGCTTCTCCATACTGTCCCCACTATGCTCCCACTTATTTATACTGTCTCCCTGCCGCCACTTATCCATACTGTCCCTCCTATGCTCCCACTTACCCATTGTAATCCTCACTAGGTGGCAGCAGAGTAGTGAAGAAGAGACAAAGAAACACTGTAACGGAAAGGCAGCTGAAGTATAGCAGAGTAACTTCAGCAATGTTAACAGGCAAATCACCAGGGGGCAAAAGAGTAGTCAAACAGTCAGGGTCTAGCCAAGAAAGTCGAGTCACTGCAAAGGGAGGATCAATATCAAAGTCAGACAGCAGAACCGAGTCAGAAGCTGGGAGATCTGGTATGCAGAGGGAAACACAAACAACAGACAGGAGAGGGAAACACAAACAACAGACAGGAGAGGGAAACACAAACAACAGACAGGAGAGGGAAACACAAACAACAGACAGGAGAGGGAAGTCAGGGGCTGGGACAGGCAGACAAACGGGGGAGGGTCAAAGTCAGGACACAGTAGCAGGGAGGCAGAACAGATCAGGAACACTGACCAGAGCCAGTAAACATTCTGCAAGGCAGAAATATCACTGACACTGAGCCATAGGTAGAGAGGCAATATATAGCGTCCTGGGATCCAGACCGAGGCAAGGGAAGTTACCGTAACCCATGACACCCATACTGTTCTCCATATGCGCCCACTTATCCATATTGTGCCCCCTATGCTCCCACTTATCCATACTGTTCCCTCTACCCTCCCACTTTTCTGTAATATCCCCCTATACTCCCATTTATCCATATTGTCCCTCAAATGCTCCCACTTATCCATACTATTCCTTCTATGCTACCACTTATCCATAATCTACCTTATGGCACCACTTATTCATACTGTCCCCGTATGCTCCCACTTATCCATACTGTCCCCCCTATGCTCCCACTTATCTATATCGTTCCCCCTATGCTCCCACTTATCCATACTGGTCCCCTATGCTTCCACTTATCTATAGTTCCGTGATCCTGGCGGTGTCAATAAAGCTGGGGATGGGGACGATGGGGGTAGTTGTTCGTGACATCACCTGTGGTGTGTGGCCAGTATTAGCCGCTGTGACGCCCTGGGTAAGCCAGGGGTCACAGGTAATGACATCACCACACCCTACACCCCGGTTAGGTACACCAGTGCTAAACCTAAAATCCTTGTTGCCTTCCTCCAGGGGCTGATGTCCACACCAGGGGGTGGAGCCAGGCAGTTGGTCTCCACCCACCAAGGAGTTCACAGTCCTGGAGGCGGGAAAACAGGCAGTTCAGTTTTGGAGAGGAGAGAGAGCAGTAGTGCAGTGGAAGTGTAAGAGGAAAGTGACAGTTTGAAAGCCTGAAGTTGGTCCGGGTGTGTGCCCCGGACCGAGACAGCAAGGTTAGCAGATGGCGGTGACCGTCTGCAGTGGAGGCTGATCGGAGTTGCCGTAAGGACCGCGGACGGGTGGTGGCCCGGCGGTACCGGACCGGTACACAAGGAGAAGCCAGCACCAGTGACAGGGGCCTTCCGGATCCTGGCAAGGCTAGGAATCGCCGTGAATTTGCCAAATCCGTCAGTGCAGGGGACCTTCTGGGTCTCCAAACAACTAAGTCCCGATTGAAGGCAACAGTTCAACCGTATGAGAGAGACACCGCCACCGCCAAGGCACCAGTTTCTCAGGGCCAGCGCCTGCGGGCAAAGAGGGGCTCCTCCGGCCCATATCCAAGCCGGGGAGCGGGTTACCGGTGGGAACCCATCGCTACCAACATTTCACTAGGTGCAGGGACAGAGACCGTCACCGTCAACTACCGGGGAAAAGCAACAGCAGCCGTCCGTGGGAACCGTCTTTCCAGCCGTGTGTTTTACCGAGAACTGTGTCACCGTCTCAGGCTGAGTGAGTACCACCGTGCCGTGAGGCACAGCGCTGCCCCCGCGACCCTGCACCTCACCAAGTCCCGCACCGGGCCTGCCATCCCTCATCCCCCATCTCATCACTGGGCCCCGGGACAACCACCCCCTACCCACGGAGGGGAGAACTAACAACTTTGCTGCTCCCGTTATCGATCCCGGGATCCCCATACAGAGCAGCGGTGGTGCTATCAAAAGATCACCACAACCGTGGGTGGCGTCACGGACAATAAACAATCCCAAAAACCAATCCCCTTTCACTCACAGGCGAGGAGCGCCGCTCGAGTCCCCGGGATCCGGCCCATCGCTCGAGCCACCGAGCAGCAGGCCGCCGCAGCAGCGGCGGCCGGACCCGAGCAGTAGGGAGAGCGCTGCGTCCCCTCCTCCGCCTGCGACACCGCCGCTGCAAGACTTCTCACTTCTGGGGCGGATGGTAACGCAGCTCAGGTGTCACAGCTCTCCATAGGCTCCAGGGAGGATGATGGTGGTAGTAATCTATAGCGCCGGAGCACAGGGGTGACAGCGACGGTACTGTCCCCGCTATGCTCCTTCTTATCTACACTGCCCCTTTATGCTCTCACTTATCCGTACTGTCCCCGTATGCTCCCACTTATCCATACTGCCTCCCTATGCTCCCACTTATCCATACTGCCTCCCTATGCTCCCACTTATCCATACTGCCTCCCTATGCTCCCACTTATCCATATGGTCCCCCCTATGCTCCCACTTATTCATCCTGTCCTCCATAGTCCCACGTAACTATGTTGTCCCCTTTATGCTCCCACTAATCCATACTGTGCCCCCAAGTTCTTACCTCTCCATACTGTTCTCCCTTCTTAATACTATTCCTTCACTATACTGTGCCCCCATTTTGCATATGGTCCACCCACCACGCAGTGCTCTCTCTCACATTGTCCGATAATGTGCACTCACAGTCTCTGGCTGCAGTCTGACGCCGTGTCATTAACATCTCTGCAGCACAGCGTGATGTAGTAAGTAGTGATAGTTATTAAACGTCACTGCTATGCACTGCACATTGATGGCAGGTCCAGACACATACCGTGTTTCCCCGATAGGGGGTTTTGGGGGGGTCGGCTAATGTAAGACGTACCCCGAAAGTAAGACATAGTAAACGGAAAGCGTTATTTATTTTTTTTTTTTCTTCTTTACAGTACCGGCAGCCGACTATTGTGAACGATCAGCTGATCGCTCCCAATAGCCGGCGGCCGAGCGCTCTCACATGCCGGCGGCCGAGCGCTCAGCTGAACACCCTGACATGCCGGCGGCCGAGCGCTCAGCTGAGCGCCCTGACATGCCAGCGGTCGGGCGCCCAGCTGAGCGCCCTGACATGCCGGCGGCGGAGCGCTCAGCTGAGCGCCCTGACATGCCGGCGGCAGAGCGCCCAGCTGAGCGCCCTGACATGCCGGTGGCTGAGCGCCCAGTTGAGCGCCCTGACATGCCGGCGGCCGAGCGCTCAGCTGAGCGCCCTGACATGCCGGCGGCAGAGCGCCCAGCTGAGAGCCGTCACATGCCGGCGGTCGGGCGCCCAGCTGAGCTCCCTGACATGCCGGCGGCCGAGCGCCCAGCTGAGCGCCCTGACATGCCGGCGGCCGAGAGCTCAGCTGAGCGCCCTGACATGCCGGCGGCAGAGCGCCCAGCTGAGAGCCGTCACATGCCGGCGGTTGGGCGCCCAGCCGAGCTCCCTGACATGCCGGCGGCCGAGTGCTCAGCTGAGCGCCCTGACATGCCGGCGGCAGAGCGCCCAGCTGAGAGCCGTCACATGCCGGCGGTCGGGCGCCCAGCCGAGCGCCCTGACATGCCAGCGGCAGAGCGCCCAGCTGAGCGCCCTGACATGCCAGCGGCAGAGCGCCCAGCTGAGCGCCCTGACATGCCTGCGGCTGAGCGCCCAGCTGAGCGCCCTGACATGCCAGCGGCAGAGCGCCCAGCTGAGCGCCCTGACATGCCGGCAGCCGAGCGCTTAGCTGAGAGCTGTCAGCTGGGCACTCGGCCGCCGGCATGTCAGGGCGCTCAGCTGGGCGCCCAGACATGCCGGCGGCCGAGCGCTCAGCTGAGAGCTGTCACATGCCGGCGGTCGGGCGCCCAGCTGAGCGCCCTGACATGCCGGTGGCTGAGCGCCCAGCTGAGCGCCCTGACATGCCGGCGGCCGAGCGCTCAGCTGAGCGCCCTGACATGCCGGCGGCAGAGCGCCCAGCTGAGAGCCGTCACATGCCGGCGGTCGGGCGCCCAGCCGAGCTCCCTGACATGCCGGCGGCCGAGCGCCCAGCTGAGCGCCCTGACATGCCGGCGGCCGAGAGCTCAGCTGAGCGCCTTGACATGCCGGCGGCAGAGCGCCCAGCTGAGAGCCGTCACATGCCGGCGGTTGGGCGCCCAGCCGAGCTCCCTGACATGCCGGCGGCCGAGTACTCAGCTGAGCGCCCTGACATGCCGGCGGCAGAGCGCCCAGCTGAGAGCCGTCACATGCCGGCGGTCGGGCGCCCAGCCGAGCGCCCTGACATGCCGGCGGCAGAGCACCCAGCTGAGCACCCTGACATGCCGGCGGCTGAGCGCCCAGCTGAGCGCCCTGACATGCCAGCGGCTGAGCGCCCAGCTGAGCGCCCTGACATGCCAGCGGCAGAGCGCCCAGCTGAGCGCCCTGACATGCCGGCGGCTGAGCGCTCAGCTGAGAGCTGTCACATGCCGGCGGTCGGGCGCCCAGCTGAGCGCCCTGACATGCCGGTGGCTGAGCGCCCAGCTGAGCGCCCTGACATGCCGGCGGCCGAGCGCTCAGCTGAGCGCCCTGACATGCCGGCGGCAGAGCGCCCAGCTGAGAGCCGTCACATGCCGGCGGTCGGGCGCCCAGCCGAGCTCCCTGACATGCCGGCGGCCGAGCGCCCAGCTGAGCGCCCTGACATGCCGGCGGCCGAGAGCTCAGCTGAGCGCCTTGACATGCCGGCGGCAGAGCGCCCAGCTGAGAGCCGTCACATGCCGGCAGTTGGGCGCCCAGCCGAGCTCCCTGACACGCCGGCGGCCGAGTGCTCAGCTGAGCGCCCTGACATGCCGGCGGCAGAGCGCCCAGCTGAGAGCCGTCACATGCCGGCGGTCGGGCGCCCAGCCGAGCGCCCTGACATGCCGGCGGCAGAGCGCCCAGCTGAGCGCCCTGACATGCCGGCGGCTGAGCGCCCAGCTGAGCGCCCTGACATGCCAGCGGCAGAGCGCCCAGCTGAGCGCCCTGACATGCCGGCAGCCGAGCGCTTACCTGAGAGCTGTCAGCCGGGCACTCGGCCGCCGGCGTGTCAGGGCGCTCAGCTGGGCGCCCTGACATGCCGGCGGCCGAGCGCTCAGCTGAGAGCTGTCACATGCCGGCGGTCGGGCGCCCAGCTGAGCACCCTGACACGCCGGCGGCCGAGCGCCCAGCTGAGGGCCCTGACATGCCGGCGGCCGAGCGCTCAGCTGAGAGCTGTCACATGCCGGCGGTCGGGCGCTCAGCCGAACGCTCAGCCACCAAGAAATGTTGCAGTAATGTTGGCCGTGGTCCATCAGGACCACGGACAACATACAAAAACACGCAGCCTCAGTGCCCTCATGTGCAGCAATCGCGGCAAGTCCCCATACGGTACATTGCATGGAGACTTGCTGCGATTGCTGTGGGATTTTTTTCCAATATAAGACATACCCCGAAAGTAAGACATAGTGGGACTTTTGGGGGTAAAAAGAATGTAAGACACTGTCTTACTTTCGGGGAAACACGGTAGCAGTGACATTTAGTTACCGCCGGCCTATCAGAGGCCGCTCGTAACCGTGTGTGACCTTTGATAGGTCAGTGCTGCATGATAACATAAGCGCATGGCACATAACAGTGACGCTTGATGGCCCATAGGCCCTTCTAACAAACACAGTTAACGGCGATGGGCCCCCTTTATACACAGCTCAGAGGCTCACCGGTGGATTCCCTGCTGTCCAGCCAGGCCAGTCAGTCCCTCATTGTGAGGGCACCCTCTCCCCTCTGGGCGCTTTATGCCCGTCACTGATTGTACTATATGAAGAGCTGCGTGGGTCCCATTTTACTGTACGGAAGGTTATGTAAGGCTCTATTATACTGTATGGAAGGCTGTGTGGGCCATGTTGGGCCCATTATACTATTTGGAGGGCTAGGTTGGGACCATTATAATATATGAAGAGCAATGTGTGAGACATTTTAAAATTTGGAGAGCTTTGTGGGAAACATTTATACTTTATTGAGGGCTAAGTGGGGGCTATTGTAAAGTATAGATAGTGCATGGAGAGCTGTGTGAGGGTGACAGTTGGGAGCTCATACTGAGTTCGGGTCACCATATTTTGCTGAGGGAGCGCAGAGGGTGTACGTGTAGAGGGTATTGTGGGGGCATCATACAGTGTTTGTGCGGCACTTTTGTTGGCATCCTATTTTATGGGTGTAATGAAAGTGGAATCTAGAGGCTTCAATAGAAGGAACATTACTTTGTAATAGCTGTAAAGGTTACAGATATACTTTTCTGAGCCCACCAAATATTTTTTTTTATGGGGAGGGAGGCAAAATTAGAACTTCTAATATGGGGCCCCATGATTTCTATGTACACCTCTGCTAGGAAACCATATTAACACTAGAAGTCCCAGAGAGGGGTCATTTAACATTTCTACCTTTGAAACCCAGAGATGGGTCAAATGACCTGAAGGATTTTAACTAACATCCTATAATCACAGACTTTTGTTCTGTAATTAAGGCCATTACTGTCGCACCACAGGAGGTTGTTGTTTTCCATTGAGTTTAGCCATTTAGTTTCTAGTTAGTTCTATTCAGTTTACTAAGGGTCATTTGACCTCCTTTCGGGACTTCAGGGGGGAGCTCAAAATTTCTGGGACTTCTAATGTTAAACCCTTTCATAGTCTTGCAAGTTTTATGTATGTGCATTTGTGGGTGCCATGTGCATTATATAAAGATCCTTTCACAATAAATTTAAAAATTAATTGAACCTTCCCATTATTTTCCAATTTGAAAATCATATGCCAAAGCAGGGTCGTCACTAGGCACTTTGATTTGGGGCCATGGCTCTCTGGGACTGTATTTTTCCCTGCCTGTAGAGTTTGTCCTGCTGGTCAGCACAGCATCTTCCTCCTGTTTTCACTATATGCAGAATCGCGTCTACACACAATGGCCCTGGCGCTTCACCAACTGTCCGCTCCTGCAGGTTCTCACTGGTTCCCCAGGAGCAGGAGAGCCACAAGCAGGAAGTCTCCGCTCTTTTGGCCAGGGCAGCGCTGTCAGAGATTTGGAGCAGTGATTGACTCACTTGTGGCCCACCTTGCATGATTTTTTTTTTTTCCAAAACGTTTTTTATTGATTTTTCAAATTTGTAAAAACATGACAAGTATCATTGCAAAAGAAGAACATTCGTCTGACAAAATGTGACATAGAGGTGGGTGATACCCCAATTTGGAGTTCCATGTTGCTGTTCGATTTAAGATAGTATACAGTAACATTAAACCAAAACATAGGTAATGAAATATAATATAACATATGCAATACAATTCGTTAAATCTCTGTGTCGTCCCTGAATGATTTCAATTTTGCTAGCGTGTCTTGGTATTCCCAACCGTCTCGTCTCCCCCTCCCGCCAGAGCCCCCTCCTAGGTGATTCTCAGTTTACCCAGGCTGTCCTGAATATCGCTCAGGATATACCACTCCGAGTGAACAAAAGGTGCCATCAGGTTAATTATTTCTCCCTGTGTGAATTGGCTTTCAATAAAATGTCTCCATCTCACAAAAAACTTGGCTGTCAACCCATCTTTATCCCTCTCCGCTTCTAGTTTTTCCCACTTCAGAAGGTTGTGTAGTTCGCCCACAACCTCCTTTATGGATGGGCCCTCCCTTTGAATCCAGTGTTTTAAGATGCAACGCTTAGCTATCATGGCTATGTCATGCATTATTGCGTATTTCCTCTTTTCCTGCGTGCTCGGTCCTCCTCCTACTCCTCCCTCAAAGGAGTGGAAAATCCACACCATTAAGTCTAGTTTGCTGAAAATTCCCCATGTTGACTGGGCAAATAGTCTGACTTGGTTCCAGAACCTAGCGATTGTCTCACATTCCCATAGCCCATGCAGCATATCCGTTTTTTCTTTTTGACACTTAGGACACCACCTATCCCTACCTGGTATGTTGAAACCTATAATGGCCCTATGTAGAATTCTGAATTGAGTGTCTCTCCATCTCTCATTGGTAATATGTTTCCGCACTTGTACCCATCCTCTCAGTATATCATCCACCACTTCTTCCCTTCCCAATTGTTTCCCCCACGCTTTTAAAGTCCGACTATCCTCCCGTGAGATAAGCACCCCCCTTAGCGATCGATAAATTTTAGAGACATTTATACTTGTTACATCACATTCCAGTAACTCATCAATCGAACTTCTGTTCAGCTCTCTTCCAACCACACCCAGGTCTCCTATTATTCCATGTTTCAATTGTTCATACTGGATGACATGTGAGCTATTAAGGTTGTACTTATCCAACACTTCCCGACCTGTCATCCACCTCCTGTCCTCCACATTCATAACATCTATCATTCTCCTGACTCCCCTCTCTTTCCATCTAGTAAATAGCTTGTTTTCTCGTCCCAGGGGAAAATTTGGGAATGCCCAGGGGTTCAAGTACTTGGACACTTTCCATGAGAGCCCCAGTTTTTTCCTTACCGACTTCCATGTTAGCATGGTGTCTCGGAATATAATTGAGTTCCTTATGTGCCCTTCAACCCTGGATAGTGGGGAGTGCAGAATGGACGTCAGATCCCACGGTGACGCATATTTAGTTTCCATCGCATGATCTGAGTGCCTACTCGTTCCTCTCACCCAATCAATTACATGCCTCATGATACATACAAGATTATACCCTTGGACATCTGGAAAGTTTAGACCTCCCTCCTCTGCTGACTTCATCAGCGTACGCAGCTTTATTCTGGGTTTCCTTCCCCTCCACAGAAATTCTGTATACGCGGAGTTGAGCTTATTCACATCCTTTAGTTTTAGCAATAGCGGGATTGTCTGGAAGGGATACAGCAGCCTAGGAAAGCTCATCATTTTTATCAGGTGGCATCTTGCCAGTAATGGAAGTGGCAGACCTTTCCATCCCTTTAATTGAACTATAATTTTCCTGATTAGCGGTCCATAATTCAAGTTATAGATTGTTTCCACCGATCTTCCTATATGCACTCCCAGGTATTTAATTGAAGATTGTGCTATAGGAATTCCACATAGACAGCCATCCCTTATTTGTCCCCCCATTGTCCCATGATGCCCCTTTAGGAACATGATCTCGCATTTTTTTTTGTTCAGTTTGAAACCGGAGAATGAGCCAAATTTTTCAATCAAGGCAAGAGTCTGTGGCAAATCCGCACCGGGGTCCCCCATATAAAGTATGATGTCATCAGCAAAAAGCGCTGTCTTTACTTCTGAACCCCTTATCTTGATTCCTTTAAAGCTATTTTGTCCCTGTAGTATTCTTGACAACGGCTCGATTGCCAGGTTGAATAAAAGAGGAGATAATGGGCAGCCCTGTCTTGTTCCCTTCATCAAAGGGAACACGTCTGATAGAAAGCCCGGAGTGTGTACCCTAGCTCCCGAGTTGGCATAAAGGTTTCTAATGTAAAGTCTCATCTTGCCTACAATCCCTATGGCCTCCATTACCCTGTCTTACCACCCCCAATTTACATTATCAAACGCTTTTTCTGCGTCAAGTGTAACTAGGGCAGGTCTAGCCCCTCCCTCAGTGAGACCCAGTCTAACCGCGTCTACCACTAGAATTGTCTTTCGGATATTGGTAACGGCATTTCTCCCCTTGATAAACCCCACCTGGTGATTCGTAATGATCCTAGGTAAGATCTCGGCCAGTCTATTAGCCATGATCTTGGACATAATTTTTAAATCCTGATTTATGAGCGATATAGGTCTATAACTAGAGGGATCATCCAGGTCCTTGGTTCCCTTGGGGAGTAATTTAATATATGCTATGTTGGAATTTTTGGGTATTTCCGCCCCTCCCAGGAAAGCATTAAAGACTGAGGTTAGATCCGGCGAGATCAGATCCTTCAGAGCCTTATAGAATTCACTATTGAAACCGTCAGGTCCCGGTGCCTTGTTGGTGTTAAGCTCCCCAATTGTTCTCGTCACCTCCTCTACTGTGATATCTGCGTTTAAGGCACTCAAATCTTCCTCCGTCAAGCTAGGCATTTGGGCTTGTCTTAGCCACTCTGCCTCATCAGTCATGTCGTTATTCCCTGACCCATATAGTTTTCTATAGTAATCTCCCAACAGTTTATTAATGTCCTTAGGATCCGTAGTCACCTCTCCCCCCTTTGTTTTCAGTTTAGAGATCACTGTCATCTTTCTGCTGCCCCTTGCCAGATTGGCCAACATCCTTCCCGCCTTGTTGCCAAACCTATGTAAGTCAACCTCCTTGTGCGACCAGAATAGTTGTTCCTTTTTTTTGGCCCATTCGTCAAATCCCTCTTTTGCCTCCAACCATCTGCCTTTTGTCATGGGAGATCTATTTGTCACATAATTTGTATATGCTACCCGTACTGCTTCACTATGGAAATTATAATTCTCATTGGTTTTCCGTTTGATCATGGCTGCGTACCCCACCAGACGGCCCCTTAGGACCGCTTTTGCCGTTTCCCAAAATATCACTGGGGACTCTCTATGTTCCTTATTGTCCTCTGCGAATTCTCCCCACCACTCCTGTAGCACCTTATGGAAATTATCTTGCCTGAGAAGGAACGATGGGAATCTCCATATGATATCTGTACCTCTCCTGAATTTCTCTCTAATGCCCAATCTCACCAGACTATGATCAGAGATCACCATATTCTCTATCACACAATCTTGCGTTCCACTCAGTAAGTCTTGCGAGATCCAGAACTAATCAATACGTGACCAGCTATCATGAGGGTGAGAGAAGTGTGTATACTCTCTGTCATGTGGGTGAGTTAGTCTCCAGATGTCTTTCAGTCCTACGTCTTCTAATGTTACATCCCTATTGTCTAAACTCCTGCCCACATTAGCTGTCCCTTCCTCGCCCCTCCTCCTATCTTCAGCTGAGTCTGGGACAGTGTTAAAATCGCCTCCCACTATAATGTTAGCCTCCCCATCTGCTAATATGGTGGCCTTTATGTCATCATGAAATGTGATTTGTTGTGAATTTGGGCCATAGACATTATAAATACTGAGTTTACCCGCTGGACTAACGATTGTTAAGTGCTGCCACCTTCCATGGTCGTCTGCCTCATGTGCCACTACCTCATGACTGAATTGTTTATTTATTAGAATCATAGTGCCCGCTTTTCTACCTTGTGCCGCTGCCCCGTAAACGGTGCCCACCCAATGTTTCTTCATGCGGAAAAAGTCCTCCCCCCCCAAGTGGGTTTCCTGTAATAAGGCAATGTCTGTCTTTAGTCTTTTCAGATGTCTCAATATCATTGCTCGTTTGTTAGGTGATCTCAGCCCTTTAACATTCCACGTAGTTATCTGTATCATGTTAACCTGTGTATTCTGCTTTTACTACTCCCTCCCCTATGGGCCCCTGCATCAAGGAAGACGAGATGTTCGACACTAGAATCACAGTTGGTACCACAAAATCGACACTCCCTTTCCCCACCTTGCAAATATAACAAATACAACAAAAAGCATGTAACTGTAAAACATATTTTCCCTTCCGAGAAATCCACGGCGCTTCCCGCCACGTTGGTGAGCTCCCCTATTCCTAGCCAAAATATGTAGCTCCCTAATCACCCCCCAAAAAATATATGTTCTATCCCCGGACTAACTTGAATAAGCCTTTGAAAATTATGCAAAAATTAGCACAGTATGTCAAAACCTCAGCAAGATTCTCCAGTCCTACTTATCTCTGACTCCAGGTAGCCATCAGTCCGCCCAGAACAGGCCCACTTCATTTGAATTTGGATGATGTTCCTGGACAAAGGAGAAAAAGAAAAAAAGAAAAAAAAAAGACCAAGGGGAGAGAAGATGGAGAAAGAAAGGAGAAGAACAAAAAAAAAAAAAAAAAAAAAAAAAGAGAGGGGGGGGGAAGAGGACCCAGACTTTGGGATGTTTTCCTCTCTTTTCTCCCTTCCCCCTCCTCCTCTCACCTCCCCAACCCTCTCTCCGTAATGCATCCTCCTCAACGCCTCTCCCTGTTTGGGAAGAGAGAAAAAAAAAAAAAAAAAACAGGCAAAAAAAGGAAAAACAATGAGCGAGTTCCAGTTCAGGTATCATGGTTTCTCTCCAAGGGTTGGTTCCTGTGTTCCAGGCGAGAATTATGCTGTCGACCCGGGCTTGGCCTCCTTTCCTCCCTGGTCTCGACTTGCTTTTGTCCCCCAAAACGTCCCACATCTCTTCCTGAGCTTGTAGGGGATCTTCTTCTATTATTCCCTTCTCCACTAGCTCCTTTTTCTTGCCTTTCTGACCTAGTCTTGTCGAGCTCTGCCATGAGAATGTTTTCTGCTTCTTTGTAGTCCTTGTAGTATACAAACGAGCCATTGGGGTTTCTAACTTTCAGTGTAGCAGGGTATAATAGCTGGCACTTTACTTTTTTGTTGTACAGAAATGAGCAAATTTTGGTAAATTCTTTTCTCCTTCTGGATACTTCCGCTGAATAATCCCCAAAAATTAGCAGTCTGTTGCCTTGATATTGTAGTGGACGCTTTCGTTCTCTAAAGGCCCTCAATATTTCCTCCTTATGCTTATAATCAAGGTATTTGACAATCACCTGCCTGGCTCTTATCGGGGTATTCCTGTTTGAGTTTTGGCCCTCTCCCTTATTCGCCTCCTGGTGTCTCAGTGGACCCACTCTGTGGGCTCTTTCAACTCTGAATTTCGCCTTTATGCCCAGGGCCTGCGGTAGCTCCAACTCGCATATATTATCCAACTGTCCAATCGATACAGACTCTGGCAACCCGACTATACGTAGGTTGTTTCGTCTCGATCTGTTTTCCAAATCGTCTGCTTTATCCTTCAAGTATTCATTAGATTTTGCTAGAGCTGCTATTTGTGCCTGCATAGCCAGTATTGTCTCCTCGGAGTCAGATATTCTCTGCTCTGATTCTGCCAGTCTAGAGGCATGGGCATTTATCTGTTTTTGCATATTAGCTAATGATGTTTGTATGGCTGCCTCAATAGCCACTTTAACCTCTTTTGACAAGTGTGATGTCACTTCTTCAGCCAGTTTTTTATAGTCCACATTAAGCTTTTGTGTGTACTTGTCTTGGCCTGCAGGTGGTGCTGTTTTCTTAGTTCTCTTTGTCTGGACTGGGCCACCACCTCCATCCCCCAATAGCTTGCAGGCTTGTGATGTTGGTGTAGTAGGCTGCTTTTTGTTTCCTTTGGAAGGGGTACTATGAATTCTTGCATTTGACTTCCTGTGAGTCTGAGTGGGATTAATCTCCCTGTGCTGTTTGTCAGTTTCATACTCCAACACTGCTGTGTCTTTGAGCTGCCCTGCTTTGTCTGCATCCTCTCTCCCCTCTGCCTCCATATCTCCTTCATCCTCCCATTGCGATCCACGGTCATCAGTCCCCTGCATCCACCTCTCTCCTGCTGTGTCCTCCTGTGACTCCTCGCTCATATCTTCCTTATCTCCTGTCTCCTCGCTCATATCTCCCTTATCTCTCCCCTTCCAGCTCTGTGTTTGCTTTTCTGTGTCTCTCACCATGCGTTCAGGCTCCTCCCCCATCAGGCTCGGCGCCATTATCTTATCTTCTCCTCTGTCCATATCAAAGCTTCTCCAGGCTGATTCACCACTCCCAGCACTTCTCAGGAGGTACCTTTCCATAGCTGTCTGCTTTAGGTAACCTCCTGTGCTGCTCTCTGTTTGGTGGCTCGTCCGGGGGGTCTGTTTTTAGTCGGTTTCTGTGAGGGGTGGCAGGAGATTCTCCTCTAAGCTTCCACCTCAGCCAGGACAGGAACAGGAAGTCATCCTGATTTTTAAATACTACAATAAACTTATTTTCCAGTTGAACTCTGTTTTGGGCAACCTCCATCCTCTTTGCTCTGCTGCCTGTGTTTCAACCAACGTTATTGATATCTGATATATTTTGTTTAGGTGTGTTTTTTTGTGTGTGCGTTTATGCTGCGTAAATGCACTAAAAACGCTGGTGTGTTTTTTTTACTTGGGGAATTTCAGCATCTGATGCAAGTTTATGGGGATATTTTGCACTGAAATTCAGCGTACCCACAAAAGAAATTGACATACTGCGGCTTAGAAAAACACTCCACAGGTCAATTTACGCAGTGCAAAAAGGTGCACAGGACAGGATATTACTATTAATTCCATTCACTTTGCTTGCACTGTAAAATGCATGGGCATGTTTCCTTACACATAACTACATTTGTGTACATCTATGGTTTGATTTCTTGGCCTGTGTGAATTGGATGTGTTGTTACTGACATCTGGTGAGAACTTTATGTCAATAGCACCTTTTGGCCTCTTTCACACGTCAGTAAAAACACAGACATTTTTCACTGACGTCTTAAAAACGCATATGTTTCTCTGTGTGCCATGCTTTCATGGCACATGTGTGTTCTCCATGTGCTATCCGTGATCCGTGATAGCACATGGAGATCAGGTATTCCAAACTCACCTGTCTACGCTCCTGCAGTCCATGGTGCTGAATCTCCGGCTCTCTTGTGTCCGGCCGCTGCTGTCTCCCCTCTGCAGCTACTTATGGGTCGACTGTGTGTGACGCCCCTGGACTATTGGGTCATCACAGGGTATTGTACAATCTTCCCTCCCGTGCAGTATCCACCTCCTTCTTGGTTTAGGGTCCCTAACTAAATGGTGTTGCCTACATCAGCTAATCAAATCCTAGATACACCCTGCACCACACCCACCAAACACACCAGTGGACGGCTTGAGTGGAATAGAATCGCCCACCTGGGGGGTTGGGGAGGGAGGTGAGGAGTGTCAAGACGAGAGAGTAGAGCGGAGAGGAGGTCGGGAGCGGGGCTCCTGGGAAGCAATCTAAGTGGCAGATGGTGGTCTGGGCCTAGAGGAGTTGGACACCCGGTAACAGGGATCGTGGCATGAGGCACGGATCTGTTGAGGAGGACAGCCGGTGGCCTTGCACCATCACTGGGCTGGGACCAAGGCACGATGGGTACGTAGACCCTAAGTCGGGGTGTAGCTTCAGGCAACCCGATAATTTACCAGAGGAGAACGGAGCCTTCAAGATCCGTTCCCACCCACTCCAAAATCGGGGCATTAGCGCAACGAGGGGGAGAGGACTTTCCAATTTAAAACTGTCCAGAAAATTCCAAGCATGAGCCCTGAGAGCAAGCACCCACACTTAGCCATAGTGGGGAGCGGGCCTGGCAAGTTTCACACTACCGGGACCACCAAAGAAGTAAACTTAGTGCCAGGAGGCAGGTCACGGATCACCAGGCAGCACCATTGGGGACGGGACCCGAACTAAGCTTCCCTCAGCGGCAGCTGTGTCCAGAGACTTGTTTGACCAGTTGTCGGTGTCTGCTTAAGGGACTGAGTGAGTACCGCAGTGACTCCCTTGCATCCAACATCCCCCCTCAACCACCGAGTCCCGGGGTATTCCCCCCTACCCGTGGAGGGCGACAACACCTGGCTGCCCCATTCTAGCATACCTGGGTACTCCCCAACTGCAGCGTTGGTACTCCTAGTTACCAAATACCACGGGTGGCGTCACAAACTCTATAGCTCCCCTTGTAAATAACCCTCTTCATTTGAGTGGCCGCACGACCCCCGGGTCCAGAGACCCTCAAGCCACTACGAATCTGGATCCGAGTAGCTCGGCTGCTGACACGGGGGCGGCACATGTGCAGTGCATAACTGCATATTCATGAGCATAATTGGCCGGGCTGGAAGCAGAGACAGCAGCGGCTGAAGACAGCATCTCTTGAGACGGGAGAGTTTTAAAAGCTTTTTATTTTAAATGTACATGTTTTTCTGGTACATTTTTCATGGAACACATCACTGTGTGTTCTGTGGGACATCAGTGATGCCAGAAAAAACTGACTTATCTCCATGCGGAAATCATGGATACGTGTGTATGCCACACGGAGACACGGTCAGTGAGAAGTCACTGATGTGTGCGCAGACCCATTGATTTTAATGGGTCTGCATATGTTCGTGATGCTGGTACATATAAAAACTGTCACATATGTACCAGAATCACTGACATGTGAAAGATGCCTTAGAAATATCTTTCCTTAGAAAATTGATGATGTGTTTGACACTTATTTCACCCGCTGTATATACATACAAAACCTAAAATAGAAACAAAGTGAGTACAGCATATACTCACAGTAAGTAGGTGAGTAAATAGTATTAGTACATGTAAATAACATAGGATACTTAGTAAACACTGTTTTTGATCAAAAAAGCGTTAAAGCCATCCCACCGTATCCCATACTTGTAGTGTATTTTATTGAGTTTTTATGTATTATACCAAAACTAAGTATCACATAAGTGTAAAGGAAATTATACATGATTTTCTAAATATTTTGTAAATATAAATTTGAAAATTGTGATGTGCATTTGTATTCTCCTCCCTGAATCAATACTTTGTAGGACTTTGTAAAAATAAATGTTTGAATCAGCTTCTTTTTCTCAATCCAAAACCAAAGAAATAAAAAAAAAAAAACTAATAAAATAAAGTTATTTGGTAAATACTGTGAAAAAATTCAAAACACCTGAATTGCAGTTCAAATTTGGAGAGGAAAGGGTGAATAGACCGCGCTGCCGTAGAAAAGAGGATCCATGTAGAAGGAATTATTTTATTTGTCTACGCGTTTCAAAGCCTTATGGCTTTTTCCTCAGGACAAATCATATACTAGTTTGATATTTGGTATATGATTTGTTCCTGAAGAAGAAGCTATAAGGCTTTGAAACGTGTAGACAAATAAAATCATTCCTTCTACATGGATCTTCTTTTCTATGGCACCACGGTCTATTAACCCTTTTTTCTCCATATTTTAACTGCATCTCCACGTGGGTTCTGCTGCAGCCGTACTTACGCCATTACAGTGGTTGTGACTCTTCCACCACGCCAGGTGAGTCTACGCTTACAGCACTTTTGCTGATAGTGTTTTAGGAAAAGACCCTATTTGTGCCTAGTGTCTCTTCCAGCACTTTTAACCGAAACACCTGAATTGGCATTTTTTAGTCATTTCTTATGCCACTAAAAATGTAATGAAAAGCGATTAAAACATTTTATGTACCTTAAAATGTTACCCAAACCAGAGCTCACAATAAAAAAATAAGTCCCTACACAGCTTCATAAATAGAAACATTAAAAAAAAAATCACAGGTTTCATATCGGCAAAAGTCAAAATGTTCTTTTTTTTTACAAATTTCAGGATTTTTTTTCCATTTGGTACGCACAAAATTGTGATGACCTGAAAAATCTTGTTACCAGGTAATGTTTACAGCACAATGAAAGTCGCAAAAACAATACCAAAAAAACAATAGCAGAATTACATTTTTTTCACCATTTTACCCCACTTGGATTTTTTTTATATTTTTTAGTGTTATTTAGTTTTGTCACATAAAAAGTAAACCTTCCTATGGCTATGTCAAAGGAAAACAACAAACAAAAAACAAAAGATCCCCCAAAAACATGGCTCTTGAAAAAAGGGGAGAAAATGAAAGTGTACAAAGTGTCTCTCATGGGAAAGGGTTAAATACTGGATGATATAGTAGATTTCATGAACTGAAGTGTTGGAAATTCTGGTGTAAAGGGGCATTAACACGGCAAGATAATCGTGACCGAGTGTTATTAAAACGCTCGTCTAACAATTACTTTGCCATGTAAACTGGCTGACGACCATCCAGTGAGCAGGCAAAACGCTCGTTCATAAGGTGAAATGATCTTTTGTGCAGCGTAAAAGATCATCGTTCTTGACTGTACATCGCTCTGTGTAAACAGGACTCGCATTGCTGAGAACATTGGCAGCCACTGTGCACTGAGCGTCTAGTGTAGACCTTTCAACACGCGCGTTTTACTTTGGACATTTGCATTCTGTAAAGGTTTGCCGATCAGCAGTTGCAACGTGCCACCGGTAAAATTAAAGGGTTATTTCCATCTCCAAAATCCTATCCCAATATGTAGTTGGTGTAATAATAATTATATTAGCAAATACCTCCAATTAGAAATGTAGTATAGTTCTTCTAATTCATTATGTTGCTGACCTGTTTAGGTCATGGCAGGACCTTAGGTATCTATGGTTACAACCACGAGCAAATAACTAACTATCACTATATGAGTGGATGTAACATTGGATACCTATATCACACTTGGTATGGGGGAATACCAGAAGAACTGCGAAAAGGGGGCAAAGAGGTAAACCCTGTCTCTAGGGAAGGGGCAAAATGATGACACCTGGTAAAACCTACTGCTGACCCCTAGTTCTCCTGACATCCCTAGATAGGTTTCACACCTATTTGTCAATCAGGATATCTAGGCGCTGGCTGACCCTGCAATAGCCTATAGGTTATGACCGGATGGGATGAGCACTAGTCAGCCCCACTAAGACCTAGAGAACACACAGGGAAAACAAACAGGGGAATGCAAACTGACAATTTATCTGCAAAATGACTTCGAGAGAATGACAGCAACATACAGTAACATGTTTCATCAGGAGATTTCAAGCTGACTGCTTGCAATCTGGACAGCATAGAAAAAAACTCTATCACTGTCAACAAACCAAGGGGAAGGGCAGGTATATATAAAAATGGGAAGTGGAGATAAGGATTTGAAGCTGAACTGATGAGATACCCGCAGGGTCCAAAAGGGAAAGAGATACATAAAACTCCATTCACACTAAGGAAGAAAGAATGGAATATCAAGGATCAGTTAGTGCAGTCAAACGCAGCAACCTTCTGCAGCCGGACACCGCAGGGTTGTCTGTCAATCGTGACACACCTGTGACAAATGTCCTGCACATGAGGTAAGAGACATAGCAATGTCAGGAGAACTATACTACATTTCTAATTGGAGGTATTTGCTAATATTATTATTATTATGCCAACTATGAACTATGAGATATGATCTTGGAGATGGAAATATCCCTTTAAATTTATTCTATGTACAAAACTGTAGACTATGTAGATGTTATATTAAGAGCAAAAAATATCAATCTGTGAGGTAAATATAATGATATTTTCCAATAATTTTATATTTTAGTGAGCGATGTCGACCAGCAATACTCAAGGAGCTTCACCACCAAACATAAATGGGGCTCTAACAATGGAGCAAATTCAGAGACCGGATTTGAGCAGATTAAAAAATAGAATTATCTCCATAGCTCCAAAGCAGATAGTATTAAATCCGGAAGCGTTAGTATTTTCCCATGATACAAAGGCAAGAGCTAAGACAAGAAAAAGACAGGAGATGGTTAAACTGGAACCTTTGGTAAGATAACGCATTTTATTATTGGTAGATAGCTCTAATAAAAAAGCGTCTGTGACACATTAATAACGTGACCGTGACATGTTCAGCCCCTGTGCAAAAAAAATCATTCATTTTAACATTGTCTGTATTATATTTTACAAAATATTGCACAGTGATAAATATGTCTAATGCTAAAGACTGTTCTAGATGATGCGACCGCTCTTCAGGACAATGACCTGACATGTATCTACTCAATGCTACAAGTGCTTCTCAATTAATTAGAATATCATCAAAAAGTTAATTTATTTCAGTAATGCAGTACAAAAAGGAAAATACATATATTATATAGAATAATTACAAATAGAGTGATCTATTTCAAGTGTTTATTTCTGTTAATGGTGATGATTATGGCTTACAACCAATAAAAACCCAAAAGTCATTATTTTAGAAAATTAAATAATTTACAGAAAACACCTGCAAAGGCTTCCTAAGCATTTAAAATGGTCCCTTAGTCTGGTTCAGTAGGCTACATAATCATGGGGAAGACTACTGACTTGACAGATGTCCAGAAGGCAGTCTTTGACACACTCCACAAGAAGGGTAAGTGTAACGCCTGCCTGGATCAACAGACTCAGATGGGATGTAATGGACAGGCTAGAGGGAAGCCACTGACCAAGCAAGACCCCCAGAACCCTGAAACCCTTTAACCCCTATACAGGGATTTGGAATTACAAAGGGCCCTGGAGATCACTACCTGTGGAAGGCTGCTGTCCGATGAGAGTAGTCATCAGGCAGGGTCAAACCAGGAATAGCAGAACAGGGACAGAATCGGCAGGCAAGGACGTAATCAGAAAACGTAGCAGAGGCCAAATCCGGATCGGGCAGCGAGGTACAAAAACAGCAGGCAGAAGGGCAGTCAGAAGACACGCAGAAGTCAGCACACAGGAATCACAAAACAGAATAGGGCAGACCAAGAGCCAGGAAATCAGAACTATCTCTGGCAGAGGTCAGCAGACAGGAGGGGAACTAAGAAGGGTGTGGTGTATTCCCATTGACTGTAGCTGAACGTTGGCAACTTCATCTGGAACAGTCCAGTGGTACTGCAGATCCCAAGATAACCCAGCCCAGTGGATTATCGGAGCCTGCGCCCACCGGTGCCGCTGGCATCGACTCCTCTCCCATCACCAGCACCATCCACGGCAGGAACACGGCGTCGCCTGGTGATCAGAGCAGAAGTCGCTGGAGCGGACTCCGGTGGTGACGTAACAGTAAGCCACAAAAGGTCATTACTAAAAAAGCTGGCTGTTCACAGAGTGCTGTATGTGACTCGCCCACCCCAGGGCTATGGGACACCCGGGGCCGGGCCGGACTAGTCCGGTGGTAGTCAGTGGTGGCTGGGCCCGGCTCCGTGGCCCTGGTGGGTGTCAGTAAAATATGTGGCTTGCTTGTTAATGGTTGTGTTCGTGACGCCACCTGTGGTATGCGGCTAATAAGCCGCCGCTGCTGTGTGAGGCCACCGGGATGATGTGATGGCAGCTATGGTGGTACTGCTCCCCACAGGTGGAGCAATGCCCGGGGCACTGTTGGTGCTTGTGAATGTCTATGCAGCTGCAATAACAGAGACCACTTCAAGGGTGCACTTCAAGTTCTTTACTCACACTTCTTGTCACAGCTGCAGGGACCCTTGGACTGCTGGGACCACTGTCAGGGACCTCCGCCGTTTCTGGGTGATTCTGAGAGTGAAAGCCGGTGCCCTTCTCTTAGTGTCTCTTTCTTCTGCTGTCTCCCTTAGCCTTGCCTTTGTTAGGGTGGACCTGGCTTGGCCTCCACTACAGCCTCCAGGCTGGGGGGTCACCTGTCGGCTGATTACCCCTTTTCTGAAGGTCTGCTATGGGTTCTGGCCCTGGGAGTTTACAACGTTCCCTGGGCCTCGGTTTTTACTGTTTGGAGATTGTCTTTGCACTCCTCCAGTCTCTAGGGACCGTCCCCTGTCGCAGCTTAATCACTCCACCGATGTCAATGTGGAACAGGCCACCGCAGCCTGCAACTACCCGTGGCGCCTCTAGGCCCTCGCTTCGGTACCTATCAAGGACTGCTCGTGGTACCTCCAGGACTACCCGCGGCCCTGCGACTCCTTCTGTTCCTACGTGGTGTCACCTGGACCTCTGGGTCCCAGGGTCTTCACCAGGAAGCGTCTCCTTCAGTTCCTCTGCTCCTGTCTGACTTGGAGCTTTCTTTCCTTCTTTCTTTCTTTCTTTTCTTTCTCCTCCTTGCCTGCCTCCAGCAGGCCTCCTCCTCCCTCCTTTCTCTCGTTCTTCTCCAACTACATGCTGCTTCTCTCACTCCCTGAGGTAAACTGAAACTAACTTGACCTTCCTTTCTCTATCTGCTCTCTGGTGGCTCCTCCCACCTCCCCAGTTGCTAAGCTACCTCCCTATGGGAGCAGGGATGGGTCTTACAGCCCCTCTCAGCATGCAGCATGGGAGGGTTGCCTGCCACTTTCCCTGGTCCCAGTATGTACCTAACAATGGGTGTAGTGTGGATTTACCAGGGGACCGGAGTTCACTCTCTTCCTCTCCCAGAATGGGGCATCACACCGCTGGTGGGGTGCAATGACCTGTGGCGACGGAAGCCTCAGGGGCGCCACACTCCCCCACAGCAAATCCCAGCACGTCCTCGGGCTGAAAAACAACAAAAACATGTGGAAGAACTGCAAAACATTTTTGGTATGCAAAACATAAAACAATAAAACATTTCTTCCCTTTATGGGAGGCACATATCAGTGAACGTTGCGAACTTCTTATAAAGAAACTATGTGTGCACTTTCAGTTCATTGCACAGTTTGGGCACTTCCCCCATAATTCTGGTAGGGGGCACAACGGGTGCAACTATCTACATTTTTGGCTACAACAAGTCCAGTAGCCCGGCAGTTCGTTTCTCTCAATCAAACAATAATGGGACAAAATCAACCAGCCATTAAGTCCAATGGCTTGGTTACATAGGACACATAAACAACATACCAGCCACTAAGTCCAGTGGCCTGGTAGGACATGACACATACACTTCCACCGGGGCCCACATTCCAGTTCAGTGGCCCGGTAACACATAACATGGGGGGTGACGTCTTCAAAAAGCATTAGGGGCAGTACAGCAGGAAAGGGTGTCATCTTCGAAAAGAATAAGGGGCAAAACACAAGGGACTTCTTCAAAAAGAATGAGGGGCAGACAGGGGCTATATACAATTCAGCATCTCTTCATCTTTACTCTTACTCTTCATTGCTAGGGTCCCTCTTTGGCAGGGCCCTGGGCAGCATGTAGGCCATGGAGATCCTGGTCTGCGTCTCCTGAGTGGCTGTCGCAGGACCTCTGCTCAGTTCTGCGGCTTGGGCCTGCGTCGGGGTAGTGCTGCGGCTGCTGCTGACAGGGGAGACGCTGCACGCTGGCATAGTGCGGCGCCACTCCGGTTCTTCTGAGGCCGCTTCTTCCTGCAGAATATGCGCATGCAGCGCGTACCATCCACGGTCCCCCATCAGCCGGGTATACTCCATCACATCACCCGGCCTGGCATCGCGCCCTGGGTGGCCTCTGGGCAGGTGCTCCTCAATGTCTCTCCGGGCCACAAACACGTCTTTGCCCAGGCCGGGCTCCCGGATGAAGCCCCAGCCGCCTTTCTGCCGGAAATCAACTACGGTGCCCCGTCTTACTGGGCACTCGGTTCCCTTCAGGGCCTTCCTGACCTCTTCCTTGGAGGCCAGATTAGCGACTTCTCGGGCCCTTCGTTTCTCCTCCCGGAGTTCCCGCTCCCGCTGGTACTCGACCACCAGCTTCCGGCACGTCATCTCGTTGGCCAGGGGAGTTTCCTTGGGGAGCAGCGGCCGCTGCAGTCCCCTGGTATCTATGGGCGCTGCGTCCCAATTCACTCCCGGGGACGCCATTCCCAGGAGGCTCACAGGGGGACTCGGCAGGGGGCCCACTAGTTGTTCAGGGTTCACCCCACCCCAGGCTCCGTCTGCGGGGGTCTCAGGCAGGCCTCCGGTGCCCCACCGGGCGTCCGCGGGGTAGGCCGGGAAGGCCTGCGGGACAGTGGAGGGACAGGGCGGTGGTGCTTGGTGGGTCAGTGGGTCCGGACGGGTCGGGGCTTCACATTGCTCACCCGGTCGCTGCTCCGCGGCCTCCATCCTGTGGCCCACACTCTCCGGCACCATCGGTGTTTCACTCCGCCGGTCCACCTCTGCTTGCAGGTTACGCAGTCTCCGAGCCAGGATTTGCATTTCCTCCCGGAGCAGGTGCAGCTCGGGATCCATTTTCCCGGTCCCAGGTGTACACTCCTGCAGCCTCTCTGCCATGCTGCTGACCTGGGGAACGCTTGCTGGATCACTGCTCGGGTGCTCGACCACGCCACTCGGCTTCTCCCTTTCCCTTCTCGGCGGCGGGGCCGGAGGCTGCACTTGCATCTGGCGCCAGACGGGCGCCCAGCCCATCACGGCCGGCACCGCTCCGCTTAGTATCAGGTACATTTTCTTTATCTGCTGGTCGGGCGTTTAGGCTCTCTCTGCCAGCCAGCTTATCCAGTCGCCACTTCTTCCGTTTTCTATGGCGGGCACCGCTTCGCGCGCTTTTCTTGGACAAGGGGGTGGGGCTTCTCTTCGCGCCCTTTCTTCTTACACGCCCCCCTTCTTCCCGCTCTCAGCAGCGCTAATGGCGGCGGTTTCTCAGTAAAGTACACAGTCTGTCACACGGTTCTCCAGGCGCACAGTACCCGGTTAGACCGGGCACGAAATCCTGTTCGTGACGCCAAAGTTGACTCGCCCACCCCAGGGCTATGGGACACCCGGTGCCGGGCCGGACTAGTCCGGTGGTAGTCAGTGGTGGCTGGGCCCGGCTCCGTGGCCCTGGTGGGTGTCAGTAAAATATGTGGCTTGCTTGTTAATGGTTGTGTTCGTGACGCCACCTGTGGTATGCGGCTAATAAGCCGCCGCTGCTGTGTGAGGCCACCGGGATGATGTGATGGCAGCTATGGTGGTACTGCTCCCCACAGGTGGAGCAATGCCCGGGGCACTGTTGGTGCTTGTGAATGTCTATGCAGCTGCAATAACAGAGACCACTTCAAGGGTGCACTTCAAGTTCTTTACTCACACTTCTTGTCACAGCTGCAGGGACCCTTGGACTGCTGGGACCACTGTCAGGGACCTCCGCCATTTCTGGGTTATTCTGAGAGTGAAAGCCGGTGCCCTTCTCTTAGTGTCTCTTTCTTCTGCTGTCTCCCTTAGCCTTGCCTTTGTTAGGGTGGACCTGGCTTGGCCTCCACTACAGCCTCCAGGCTGGGGGGTCACCTGTCGGCTGATTACCCCTTTTCTGAAGGTCTGCTATGGGTTCTGGCCCTGGGAGTTTACAACGTTCCCTGGGCCTCGGTTTTTACTGTTTGGAGATTGTCTTTGCACTCCTCCAGTCTCTAGGGACCGTCCCCTGTCGCAGCTTAATCACTCCACCGATGTCAATGTGGAACAGGCCACCGCAGCCTGCAACTACCCGTGGCGCCTCTAGGCCCTCGCTTCGGTACCTATCAAGGACTGCTCGTGGTACCTCCAGGACTACCCGCGGCCCTGCGACTCCTTCTGTTCCTACGTGGTGTCACCTGGACCTCTGGGTCCCAGGGTCTTCACCAGGAAGCGTCTCCTTCAGTTCCTCTGCTCCTGTCTGACTTGGAGCTTTCTTTCCTTCTTTCTTTCTTTCTTTTCTTTCTCCTCCTTGCCTGCCTCCAGCAGGCCTCCTCCTCCCTCCTTTCTCTCGTTCTTCTCCAACTACATGCTGCTTCTCTCACTCCCTGAGGTAAACTGAAACTAACTTGACCTTCCTTTCTCGATCTGCTCTCTGGTGGCTCCTCCCACCTCCCCAGTTGCTAAGCTACCTCCCTATGGGAGCAGAGATGGGTCTTACAGCCCCTCTCAGCATGCAGCATGGGAGGGTTGCCTGCCACTTTTCCTGGTCCCAGTATGTACCTAACAATGGGTGTAGTGTGGATTTACCAGGGGACCGGAGTTCACTCTCTTCCTCTCCCAGAATGGGGCATCACACCGCTGGTGGGGTGCAATGACCTGTGGCGACGGAAGCCTCAGGGGCGCCACATATGCAAGTACAGTAATAGAAAGTTGAGTGGAAGAAAAAAGTGTGTTAGGAAAACGTGCACAAGCAACCGGGATAACCACAGCCTTGATAGGATTGTTATGAAAAGGCCATTCCAAACTTTGGGGGAGATTCACAAGAAGTGGACTGCTGCTGGAGTCAGAGCTAAAAGAGCCACCACACACAGACGTATCCAGGATATGGGCTAAAAGTGTAGCATTCCTTGTGTCAAGCCACTCATGACCAATAGACAACACCAGAAGCATCATACCTGGGCCAAGGAGAAAAATAACTGGACTGTTGCTCAGTGGTCCAAGGTGTTTTCAGATGAAATTAAATTTTGCATTTCATTTGGAAATCAAGGTCCCTGAGTATGGAGGAAGAGTGGAGAGGCCACAATCCAAGCTGCTTGAGGTCTGGTGTGAAGTTTCCACAATCAGTGATGGTTTGCGGAGCCATGTCATCTGCTGGTGTAGGTCCACTGTGTGTTATCAAGACCAATGTCAGCACAGCTGTCTATCAGGAAATTTTACAGCACTTCATGCTTCCCTCTGCTGACAAGCTTTTTGTTGATGGGAATTTCATTTTCCAGCAGGGCTTGGCCCCTGACCACACTGCCAAAAGTACCAATACCTGGTTTAATAACCACAGCATCGCTGTGCTTGATTGGCCAGCAAATTCGTCTGACCTAAACCTCATAGAGAATCTATGGAGTATTGTCAAGAGGAAGATGAGACACCAGACCCTACAATGCAGATGAGCAGAATACTACTATCAAAGAAACCTGGGCTTCCATGACACCTCAGCAGTGCCACAGGCTGATCGCCTCCATACCACGCCGCATTGATGCAGTAATTCATGCAAAAGGAGACCCAACAAAGTATTGAGGCATTCACTGTACATACTTTTCAGTAGGCACCAACATTTCTGAGTTTAAAATAATTTTTTCACTTGGTCTTATATAATATTCAAATTTTCTGAGATAATGACTTTTGGGTTTTCATTGGCTGTAAGCCATAATCATCAACATTAACAGAACTAAATACGTGAAATAGATCCCTCTGTGTGTAATGACTCTATATAATATATGTGTTTCCCTTTTTGAATTGAATTACTGAAATAAATTAACTTTTTGATGATATTCTAATTTATTGAGACGCACCTGTATGTTTTAAGGTGTTGGTGTTAAAAATTAACCCCTTTCTATTAGAAATATGATTGACCGATAGGAAGACCAGTGCACCTGTTGGGTCCTCCTCATTTTCCTTTTAGTGACAAGTGGATGAAACATTACAAACATTACATAGCACCCAATTATATCAATAAGCTTCACATGTTCTCCAGAGTGAAAGGATTGGACATGTGGATTGAGGTTTACTTAAAAAGCAAACTTTAAATAAGTCACTATGCTGTAAATAACAAGTGTTGTGCTAATGCCCCAGCTGCTCTCATTTTTAAGGGGATAATTATGTGTTGTTTGGGCCTCATAAATTCTTTTAAAAGGAATCTGTCAGCAAGTTTTTGCTATGGAATATGAAAGCAGCATGTTGTAGGGACAAGGAGCCTGATTCCAGCGATAGATCATGTTTGGTGCAGTTTTGCTAAAATCCCTGTTTGCAGTAGATGTAGCAGTTTTATGCATGCAGAGCTATCTATAACGCTCCAAACATTCCTGATTGGCAACTTCCTGTGTAACCTGTGCACCGTTTGCAAGCTGCCAATCAGTGGTGTGGGCGGGATTGCGTATTAGCTGGACTGCCTGGCACGAGACATCTAGTCCTGCCGTGATAATCTCCTGCTGATGAAACAACGATTACATTGAAACTACAGTAAGTTGCAAGTGACATATCCCTGGAATCAGGGTCCTTGCATCTACATCATGCTGCTCTCAAATTACATAAAATACTTGACAGATATTATATATTATAGCTGTTAACAAGAGATTTCCAACTGTAGTAATTTATGGAGAACCTGTAGATGACTGGTAGGTGGGAGTCCCACATACTGGCTTGATCTGCTGTCATACACCATCATGGAGAGAACAGTATACACACTTGACCTCTTCCTCCTTTTTCCTTGGCAGCAGTACCGTGTTTTCCCAGCAGGCGTAGATATCTCACCTATCAGACTCCTGCGGCGTCTGCTTCTTTTGACAAACACCGTCATATTCATTCTGCGGGTTGTATTGGTGATAGAAGAGATGTGGGAACCAGAAGCTCTGGACGGGGCAGACATTACAGTCTGTAGGAGTTTATCCAACAAACTGTGCTTCATCACAATGTATGCTCCCGTAAGGCCATGAAGCCACTATGATGGATGAAGGATCAGGACAAATCTATTTACCGATCTTCATAAAAGCATTGAAGTTTTGTGAAATTAAAACCATGCTGTACGTGTCTACTAAAACTTTATTTTCTTCACATGTATTGAAGCCTGTATTAAAAACATATCAGGATCAAAATCAACCTGAATATATATACCAGAAGAACAAGGAAGATCTGATAAGTCAAGGTATACTTGTACGTGCAGCTTCTGCGGAAAAGAAACTGCGATCTGTCTCATCTACTATAAGGCTTCCTGATCTTCCAGATGATTTAAAAGAAAAACAGGTAAGAAGTCACAAAAACCATTCATCTATATATTATACATATATTCTTTGCACCACGGCCCCTAAATAGTCCGTCTGTTCAGGTCATGTCAAAGCTGATGTTCAGAAGCCAATTAACATTTCTTCAAATATGTCTGTCTTCTGTAAGGCTGCTTTCACACATTCGGTTTTTCCTGTGCGGCACAATCCGGCGCTTTGCAGAAAAAACGCAACCATTTTTTTTGCCGACGGTTGCTGTTTTTTTTGCATAGACTTACATTAGTGCCGTATTGGGCCGCATGGCCTTGCGTTCCGTCCGTTTTTTTCCGCATGCGGCAGATTTAGCCGATGCAGCGGCCGGATGGAACAATGCCTGGCACGTTTTTTTGTCCGGCAAAAAAACCCACATCGCGCCGCATCCGGCCGATGCGGCGCGATTTGCAATGCATGCCTATGGACGCCGCATGCGGTTTTTTCCACTGCGCATGCTCAGTAGCCTGCCGCAAGCGGCAAAAACCGGACGGGCCGCATGTAAAAAACTTATGCAAAGGATGCGGTTTTGTCGCCGCATCCGTTGCATAGGTTTTAGAGCCGGATTGGCCGGCTCTGCTAAAACCGGAGGTGTGAAAGCAGCCTAAGGTGGCCATTTAGTGTGCTCAGTGTAGCACAGCTATGCAGGTCTTTGGCTAGAGGTGTGGCACTGTGAGCAAAAGCTTAGGTACAAATATCTGACACAAAGTAAGGCAACTACAGGTGGTGCAAATGCAAGCTACACCAGGGGCAGATGTGCAGCTGACGCAACTGCATGGGGTACAGGGTCAAGTTTCACTGCAGGTTTCTCAGACATTGCGGTAATTGTTCCACTTTTTCCCTATGTAAGTTCTCTTTCTCCAAGTCAGGACATATATTGCTATATATGTTTTTATTCATAGTTAAAGGGAATCTGTCACCAGGTTTTTCCCTTATGAGCTGCGGCCACCACCAGCCACCAATGCTCTTATATACAGCATTCCTTTATAATACTCACCTAGGGGGTTGTCCAGTCCAATGGGTGTCGCTGCTCTCGGTCCGGCACCTCCTTCATCTTGTGCCTCCTGCCCGACCCCATGTGCATGACGCATCCTGTCAGGAAAGGTCGAAGACCACATGCGCATGTGCACTACAGTGCTTTGATATGCCTTCAGCAGGGCAGATCAAAGTGCACATGCACGGGAGCGCAATGGCCACCTCTGTGTGAATGATGCAGGATGGGGCCGGGCAAGAGGCACAAAATGGAGGAGGTGCCGGACTAAGAGCAGAGATGCCCATCGGACCGGACCAGCCCTAGGTGAGTATTATAAACATGTTTTTGTATGTTATACAGAGCAGCCTAGGCTCTTATATACTGTGTATTATTCTAGAATGCTGTATATAAGGGTTTACTCGTGGTGACTGCAGCTTATAAGGGAAAAACCTGACAACAGGTTCCCTTTTAGTGTTTGCTTTTTTGAAGTGTAGTCTGTCCCAGAAATGAAACAAGTAACCGTTGCATAGCAGGCAAAAGCTTTAGCTGCCTAAACTGCTAAATGATATTCCTTGTCTTTAAAGACATATTGTGCTGGTACACAGAGATACATGCATTTATGCATTTCTATATACCTGTATACTATGGGTAAAATAAATATCAAGAGATTTTTTATCCTATGATATTATTTAAATAACAATGAATAATAATTACAAAAATCATACATTTTAATACAGTTTTTTTTTAAATAAACATCACAAACCAGTAAATATGACAAACTTACAGTGCCTACAAGTAGTCTTCAACCCCCTGCAGATTTAGCAGGTTTGATAAGATGCAAATAAGTTAGAGCCTGCAAACTTCAAACAAGAGCAGGATTTATTAACAGATGCATAAATCTTACAAACCAACAAGTTATGTTGCTCAGTTAAATTTTAATAAATTTTCACCATAAAAGTGTGGGTCAATTATTATTCAACCCCTAGGTTTAATATTTTGTGGAATAACCCTTGTTTGCAATTACAGCTAATAATCGTCTTTTATAAAACCTGATCAGGCCGGCACAGGTCTCTGGAGTTATCTTGGCCCACTCCTCCATGCAGATCTTCTCCAAGTTATCTAGGTTCTTTGGGTGTCTCATGTGGACTTTAATTTTGAGCTCCTTCCACAAGTTTTCAATTGGGTTAAGGTCAGGAGACTGACTAGGCCACTGCAACACCTTGATTTTTTCCCTCTTGAACCAGGCCTTGGTTTTCTTGGCTGTGTGCTTTGGGTCGTTGTCTTGTTGGAAGATGAAATGACGACCCATCTTAAGATCCTTGATGGAGGAGCGGAGGTTCTTGGCCAAAATCTCCAGGTAGGCTGTGCTATCCATCTTCCCATGGATGCGGACCAGATGGCCAGGCCCCTGGGCTGAGAAACAGCCCCACAGCATGATGCTGCCACCACCATGCTTGACTGTAGGGATGGTATTCTTGGGGTCGTATGCAGTGCCATCCAGTCTCCAAACGTCATGTGTGTGGTTGGCACCAAAGATGTCGATCTTGGTCTCATCAGACCAGAGAACCTTGAACCAGTCTGTCTCATAGTCCTCCAAGTGATCATGAGCAAACTGTAGACGAGCCTTGACATGACGCTTTGAAAGTAAAGGTACCTTACGGGCTCGTCTGGAACGGAGACCATTGCGGTGGAGTACGTTACTTATGGTATTGACTGAAACCAATGTCCCCACTGCCATGAGATCTTCCCGGAGCTCCTTCCTTGTTGTCCTTGGGTTAGCCTTGACTCTTCGGACAAGCCTGGCCTCGGCACGGGTGGAAACTTTCAAAGGCTGTCCTGGCCATGGAAGGCTAACAGTAGTTCCATAAGCCTTCCACCTCCCGATGATGCTCCCAACAGTGGAGACAGGTAGGCCCAACTCCTTGGAAAGGGTTTTGTACCCCTTGCCAGCCTTGTGACCCTCCACGATCTTGTCTCTGATGGCCTTAAAATGCTCCTTTGTCTTTCCCATGTTGACCAAGTATGAGTGCTGTTCACAAGTTTGGGGAGGGTCTTAATTAGTCAGAAAAGGCTGGAAAAAGAGATAATTAATCCAAAGATGTGAAGCTCATTGTTCTTTGTGCCTGAAATACTTTTTAATACTTTAGGGGAACCAAACAGAATTCTGGTGGTTTGAGGGGTTGAATAATAAATGACCCTCTGAATAAACTTTTCACAATTTAAAAAAAAAAATAAAAAAAGAAATAACATTCTTTTTTCCTGCAGTGCATTTCACACTTCCAGGCTGATCTACAGTCCAAATGTCACAATGCCAAGTTAATTCCGAATGTGTAAACCTGCTAAATCTGCAGGGGGTTGAATACTACTTGTAGGCACTGTATTTGGTATCCCTGTAATCGTTAAAATCCATTTAATACAGTGATCAGATTACTTATAGCTGTTGGTAAATGGAGTAAAAAAAATGTAATTTTTTAAAAGTAAAATCCATAAAATTTCTACACTAATAACTCTTCTATATATGTTTTTCAGAAATGCACTTAAAGGGGTTGTCCACTACTTGGACAACCCCTTCTCGTTCACCAAGTTTGCCCCTGTTAAAATAAAAAAGCTTATACTCACCTCCAGTGTCGATGACATTCCAGTGGTGTCAGCACTCACTCTCCAGGGGCTCACATGAGGTTGTTACATCGGGCGAGCCCTGCGCCCAATCAGCACAGGCTTCACTCTCTCCAACTTTGGGCGATCTTGAACATCAAGATCAAATCAGAGCTATGGCTGCTCTAATAACGTTCCTATTAATTTCTGATTTATCCAAAGGCAAGCACAATGAAGCCGTCGCTTGGCTCGTGTGATGTAACAACCTCACTTTAGCTCCGGTAGAGCGAGCCCCGACACTGCTGGGATGGTGCCGGCATTGGAGGTGAGTACAAGTGGTTTTTTTTTTTTTTTATTTTTACTGGGACAAACATGGTGAATGAGAAGGGGGTCACTAAGTACTGGACAACCCCTTTAAAAAATGGCAGCTATTGTAGTTTTGAAAAAAATAAAATCTCATATAGTGAAACTTACATATAAATAAAAAGTTAGGGCTGGTACAACTATCAATGAATGAAAAATAAAAAATGGTATCATTTGAAAAATTGTATGTATCTTCTATATTCTGGTGTGCATATCTATACTATGAATAAATCTTTGTAATGTGTAAATGCGTGTGTAAAGTTTATTATCATGGTTTATTACATTTGTTCCTAAAGTGAATATGCATAGAAAAGCCTTGACAAAGGGGAGACCTAGGCACAAGCCCAGCACAGGCCCAGCACAGGCGTCCTTCACTTTTAGTGTTTGCCTATGGACTATAAAGTCTAAAAATGCTCCAGATTTATCAAATAGCACGAGCCACTGGGATAATTTGGTACATTGTAAGACGTTCTCATTCCAGCAGGCTTGGCTTAGAAACTGGAGAAATATCAATAGCTAGAAGTGTTATATTTAAAGATGTGCCAAATATATCCATCATGTCACGCTTTGATGAATATAGCACACATAAAAGTAATGTAGCCTCTAGCAAAAATTACTTAAAGAATTCCTCTTGTAATAAATCTTCCCCCTTATGTGACGCTTTCATTTATTTGACACAGCCTTAAGCTAATCTGACTTTAAAAAGTCTATTCACTATAGATCTCCCCACACTGTCTAAAAATTAGAGAGAATTAGTAACTATGCCCCGGTCTCTACATCAGACTGAACAGTTTACTTGGCAACAGTCAAGATAAGCAAAAAGTCCAAAAAGCTATAAAATCCTATGATTGCGGGCTGATTCCCCTCACTAGTGCACAGCTGTCTCTCTATTACAGTCGTAATGACAATGGTTGCCAATTTGCTGTTCCTCCTCTAAACCTACACACATGAGTCTGAGGGAAGCCAACATTGTGACTCTATGGTAGGGGTCTTTCACACCCAACACAGCCTCCTTGTGGCTAAGTAGTGGTACCAAATGCTGCAGCGAAATCCATCAGCTGGGATAATCTTGTACACCAATGCACATTCTACCCTCTTTTTGGTAAGTAAAGCTTGAGTCACAGTCCACTCATGTCTACATGAGTAATGCAACAAATTTAGCTCAAAATGTTCTGATATGGACTGATTATGTTAGTTTAAACCTAAAAAAAATGTTAAAGGGTTCTCCAGTACTTATGTATTTATAGCCCATACTTAGAATATGTCATCAATATCAGATCGCTGTGGTGCGACGACCAGCCACCGGAATCACATCCAGCACCAAGAACAACTAGCCGGTAGCGGTGCCGGGTGTCACGCCCTCACCAGTCTGATATTGATGACCTATCCAAAGTTAAATGGAACCTATCAACAGGTTTTTCCCTTATGAGCTGTGGCCACCACCAGTGAGCTCTTATATACAGCATTCTAGAATACTGTATATAAGAGCCCAGGCCGCTTTGTATAATGTAAAAAACACCTTTATTATACCCACCTAGGGGGCAACCCTTTCCAGTGGGTGTAACTGCTCTTGGTACGGAGCCTTGTCTATCTTGTGTGACCGCTGTCCTCTTGCCCAGCCTTGTGTGCATGACATAATTCACAGAGAGGCCTCCATTGCGCTCCTGCTCATGCGCACTTTGCTCAGCCCGGCTGAGAACAAATCAAAGTACTATAGTGCACATGCGGGCGGTCTTTCACCTTTTCTCGTACCTGTATTGTGTTCATCACTAATATACTTTTCATTCTTTAGTTACAGATGGATGTCAGTAGAACCATATCTCCTACTCCACCAAAGCAGCCAAGAACATCTTTTTCAAGACCTGGCTCTTATAAGCGAGTTCCTTCACCTCCATCTAGTTTGTTTGAGAGTGCAGAAGAAGTCATTAAGGCAAATATTAAAGACCCTCTGCAGATCATCAGCATACTACAGGGAAATAAGAATTTGGGCTTTCTGTATATGACCCCTGCTGTCCCCAAGTCTTCAGTTGAATATGATCCATACAACCTGAGGTATATAAAAGAAACAATTAAAAATGCTCTAAGTGACTTTCATTATGTCAATTATTTCTTGCATTAGAAAGAGGTTGATATTTGAATTGTGCCCAAAAATTTACATCAGAAGGACAATTTTTGGATTAGCTTCTATAAAACTATGTGTCATAGTATATTGCTTGGCAACTGATAAATCATAAAAAGTCCATTAGAAGCCTACAGTAATAGGTGCACATACTTTGTATAGCGTGAGTCATATTAAAGACTAAAGGACTCCTTACACGCTACGATTTAGCTGACAATATGTCGTCGGGGTCACAGTTTTTGTGACGCACTTCCGTCACCGTTAGCGACGTCGTTGTGTGGGACACCTACGTGCGACTCCAAATGATCACAAATAGGGTGAAAATCGTTGATCGTTGACACGTCGTTCAGTTTCAAAATATTGTTCGTTGTTTGGATCGCAGCAGACATATTGATACGTTTGACACCCTGCCAACGATGAACAACATCCACACAACTGCCTTGGTCAAACAATATATCGCTGAACGATGTAGCGTCCTTTGTGAGATATGTACGTGTGACCTCTGCAAAACGACCTATGATCGATCTCGGCAAATCGTAACAACGATCTGGGCGTGTCACATCGCTAACGAGATCGCTAGTGATATCATTGTGTGTAAAGCAGCCTTAAATCTCTTCATTCACTACATAAATACATAGGGAATCTGTCAGCAGGTTTTTGCTACGTCATCTGAGAGCAGCATAATGTAGATAAAGAGATCCTAAATCCAACGATGTCATATAATTTAGATTACTGGGTGCTGCCGCTCTGACACAATCTGAATTGTTAGATTTAGTCATGTAGCTGAGCCAAGGGAGCTGTCCTGCCCACACCAGGCTCTCTACTGAGATTGTACATTGACTGCCGTGCAAGTGAAAGCTAGACCTAGCAATTATAATCTCCAAGTATAAAATCCTTTAGTTTCATTAAACAACAGCATGAAGTATGATAAGAGAGACATTGTTAATTTTTGTCTTTTAACCCAGACAGCATGCTGGCTTCAGCTTACATAGCAAAGACCTGCTAATAGATTCCCTTTAAAAACAGATAAAAATTGGAAACCACTAAGTGGCACCACAATAGGTGGCAACAGGTGATTCCACTGCACACACATAAGAAATTAGTATACATATCCCCCCAGGAATAATATTGCTTATTCTGATGGCATACAAAAATAAGTTAAGTATAAGTATTAATACACACAAGTATTCCTATACAAATTATAATAATGTCAGGGTATGCAACAGATTAAGTGTGGAAATATTTTCAGAGAAAAGGAGTTTACATACAAAAAGTATCAGTGGTAATGCTACATGGATTGGCAGATAATTACATAGTTACATAGGCTGAAAAAAGACCTAAGTCAATCTAGTTCAGGGGTCGGGAACCTATGGTTCGCGAGCCAGATGTGGCTCTTTTGATGGCTGCATCTGGCTTGGGAAGGGGGAAACACTGTGATAATGGATTCCATTAAATATAAAAATATCTGTTTGGACATTCTTAATAATGAACAGTGTTATGCAAAACTGATGTTTAATCCAATCCCTGACTTTAAAGCTGAACTGAGGACATTCCTTGAAACAGCACTCAGTAATAGGATTATAGATAACAATGAATTTGATTTTTTATTTCCTCTGTTCCCTGTGCAAGCTACTTTTTACACACTACCAAAAGTGCACAAGGGCCTTCACCCTTTCAAAGGACGCCCAATTGTGTCGGGCGTCAGGAGTCTCACTGAGAAACTTAGTATTTATGTTGACAGGATACTCCAACCATTTGTTTTATCTCTCAATTCATACTTGGGAGATACTACAGAGTTTCTGCGAAAGATAGACGACGTTTTCCTTGAAGATGGGATGATCCTCTGCAGTATTGATGTAGAAGCCCTCTACTCTTCAATACCGCATGAGGCAGGTATTGAAGCAGTAAATTACTATCTGAATTTTAGAGGGAGCCATCTTGCTACGCACAATAGTTTTGTCATTCAAGCCCTACGATTCTGTCTGACAAAGAACGTTTTCACTTTTGGGGGGAAGTACTTCCACCAACTAAGGGGTAGGGCGATGGGGAGCTGTTGTGCCCCATCGTATGCCAACTTATTCCTGGGTTGATGGGAGGAAACCACTGTCTTTTGGGGTGGCCTTGACACGGAGGATATTGTGATGTGGCTCAGGTATATCGACGACATCTTTATCATTTGGAAGGGCAATGAGGAAGGATTTAAGGAGTTTGTAGGTTCTCTTAATACCAATAATCTGGGTCTTAATTTCACCTTTGAGATGCATCATAGTAGGTTGGCTTTTCTGGATGTCCTTGTTGAGAAGGGACCTGAGGGGAGACTTAAAACAAACACCTTTAGGAAGGAAATATCATCCAACTCATTGTTGAGATAGGAGAGTGCGCACCCCAGGTCTCATAAGAAGGGGATCCCGAAAGGCCAATTTATAAGGATGAAACAGAACTGCTCCAATGATGATGTTTTTAGGGAGCAGTCTGTCGACCTGATGAAATGGTTTGATGAGAGAGGTTACCCTGCAAAGGAGGTTAGGAAGGCGTTCGAGTCACTACAGAAGATGGACCGTACCAACATCCTTAACCCTAGACCTAAAGCAGTGAATAACAATGACTCGTTAAGATATGTTACCACCTATGATAATGGGGCAACGGGTCTACGTAGAATCCTCTGTAAGTATTGGCCCATTCTGAAAATGGATCCCGTTGTGGTAAAATGTATACCTGACCACCCTTCCATCACATACCGTAAGGCTAGGTCCCTCAAGGACAGACTTGTCCATAGTTTCTTCAGAGAGGACAGACCACCATGGACAGCTAACAGAGTTAGGGGCTGTTTTAAGTGTCATAACTGTGTGAACTGTCAATTTATTGAGGAGGGGAAGGTTTTTCAGAATTCTGCAAATAGTAGGAGTTTTGATATTAGATCTTTGATTACCTGTAGAACCAGAGGAGTCATTTATAGGGTGAGATGTGTATGGGGTAAACACTATATAGGGAAAACTATTAGAGAACTCAGGAGGAGGGTAGGAGAACATAAAAATGACATTAGGAACAAGAGTGATACCCCAATAGCCAGACACGTGAACGCTCTTCACAATGGAGATGAGAATTGCATTAAGGTAATGGGTATAGATCATATTAGACCACCCATACGTGGAGGTAACTGGGACAGAATGATTCTCCAGAAGGAGTGTTTCTGGATTTACACGCTGGCTACTATGGCACCTGCTGGTCTTAATGAGCAGCTTTTGTTCACCCCCTTTCTAGATGCACCTTAGACTGTAGGATTAGTTAGGAGGGAAAGTCGACAGTGAGTGGGGGCACCAATGGTGTAGGTTTTAAGGTGCCGACCTCCGCGGCTAGGTAGGGATAGATTAATTTAGTGAGGGGCATGGTTAGTGTGTACTTAGTTCCTTCTCTCTCTTTTTCCTTAGGGGCACTTTGCACACTGCGACATCGCAGGTGCGATGTCGGTGGGGTCAAATTGAAAATGACGCACTTCCGGCATCGCATGCGACATCGCAGTGTGTAATGCCTGGATGATACGATTAACGAGCGCAAAAGCGTCGTAATCATATCATCGTTACAGCGTCGGCGTAATCCATAATTACGCTGACGCAATGGTCCGATGTTGTTCCTCGCTCCTGCGGCAGCACACATCGCTGTGTGTGAAGTTGCAGGAGCGAGGAACGTCTCCTACCGGCCTCACTGCGGCTTCCGTAGGATATGCGGAAGGAAGGAAGTGGGCAGGATGTTTACATCCTGCTCATCTCCGCCCCTCCGCTCTGATTGGCCGCCTGCCGTGTGACGTCGCAGTGACGCCGCACGACCCGCCCCCTTAACAAGGAGGCGGGTCGCCGGCCACAGGGACGTCGCACGGCAGGTGAGTGTGTGTGTGAAGCTGGCGTAGCGATAACTTTCGCTACGCCAGCTATCACCACATATCGCTGCTGCGACGGGGGCGGGCACTATCGCACTCGGCATCGCAGCATCGGGCTGCGATGTCGCAGTGTGCAAAGCCCGCCTTACTCTCCTATGGGGCCATTTGTACTCCCATTTTTTATTTTATGTAAGGGCTGTATTTATTCTGTTTGCTGGACATGGTGGTTTAATGTCCCCTCCTGAATGTTCATATTATCTTCCTAGGATCATCTAATAGTCCTGACCACAAACCTCATACAACCCCTCCCTCCCCCGTATGTGACTAAAATGGTTGGCCCTTGTTCTATATACTGCTGGATCACAGGGACCACTATTTTCTCCTATTTGGTGTTTCTGAAAAAAGGTTCTAATTATACCTTGTATATGTATTAATTATGGGAGGGTTTCCCTTCCTGATGTTCTCTGTAAATATATAGGGTATCAGTACTTTTTGTTGGAGTAGCGTTAATGAGCTGAACATCGCTGCTATTATTGGTGTATTTTTTATTATGAGGGTGGCCTTATTAAGCCATTGATAGGCACCATGTCACAATATCGCTATAAGTAGTTCTTTGTACCTACTTGTTTCTTGCTGTGAATCAGCATTTCGAACGCAAGTACTATTCTATGTAAGGACGCGATTTTCATACTTACAGTTCCTGTTTGCGTTCCATACACTGGATGTAGCGTCATCGGGTGTATATGCCGGCGCAAGTTGATGACGCGGCCGGCTTTCTGTATTGACGTAGTGATTTCCGGTATTGCGTTGTCTTCCGGATATACGCGTCACACGCCTGAATGGGGTAAGACTGCGCAGGTGCGCGTGATATAAAGTGGCGCCGCATATGGTCTGTAGCACAGCACATTTGAACAAGTCTGGATGTGAGGACACGTGTGGTAAGTGTTCCTGTTTGGGACTATAAGTTTTATTAGTGATGATATATTAAGCGGTTGGCTTATAGGGATGTTTTGTTCTATTTTCAGCTTAGCAAAAGAACATTTACTATGGTCAGTTGCTTTTGATTGCACTGACGGAATGCAGAGCTTTTTTGGCTAATATCTTCCCTGAGGATTTATTGAAACGCGTCGGAAGTTATAAAACTGCATTATGGAAACAAACCAATGAAAGGCGATACATGGTGTATCAGAAATCATGAGGTCCTAAGTTTGCTGTATGAAGAAGCCCGTTTGATCTAGTGAAACCTTTCCTTTTTTGATAGAATCCATCTAAAACAAGGATGGTTTTCAGATTCTGATGTTTAATTGAGGTCTCTATTCTTCTATCACTGTTGCCCTTAGTCTATCTCTGGTTGAGGTGGTCCCTCTAGAGATTTGACTTCGGTTGGTGTGTGGCCGATTCTGGTCATTACACTTATGGGTATTTGCTTTGTGTCCTACACTTTAGTGCAGATGCTTATGTTGCTTTAATCAGGCACCATATGTGTGTTGGTTCTTCTTTTTAAAATCACGTTCACTAGTGACCCTGTTCACTTTTAATATGTTTATAATAAACGTTAGGTTTTAATATTTTGTGTCTCTTATGAGATTTATGTGAATAACCCCTTGCTGCTATTTGATCTGGCTTGCAGACAAATGTTTAATAAAAAAAATACTGTATTTTCCGGTTTGCAAGACGCACTTTTTTTCACCAAAAACGGGGGGAAAAATGGGGGTGCATCTTACAAACCACATATGGCTTACCGGGGCAACAGTGGTGGCACAGGGTTGGCAATACTGCGGACTCATGGAGTGTCGTGGCGGACTGCGGGCTGCTTTGAATCTGCCGCAGCTGATGAGATCGACTTCAAGAAAATGGCCGTGGAGGCAGAGCGTGCACAGATAGGACTCCACTGCAATTTTCTTGAAGTCCATTGCGTCAATCTGTGCACGCGTTCCGGTGCCCGTCACTGTAACACCCCATGAGCCTGCAGTAATATTGCCGACCCTCCGCACACTGACCCTCTTGAGCTGCGACACCCCTTCCTCTGTGCCCGCAGCATCGCCTACCCTGCCTCTTGGGACCTTCTGAGTCGCTCCACCACTGCCGCTCCCCCCTGGTGAGTATGGCTCTCATGGAACTACATTTTAAAATATGTGGCGTTCATGGCTTCTCAGTCAAAAAGGTTCCAAACCCCTGATATAGTTCAACGTGAAGTTGGTTTAGAGCAAAAGGGTTAATGAATCGAATACCCAACATCCATAACAAAGTGTATAATTTGAAAAAAGTCATATGAAAGCCGAAAAAATGAAAAAGAAAAGTAATAAATGTGTGCAATAATATCACACAGATAGATATTTGGTTATAAAAGAAAGGCTCTACAGAAGGTATTACATAGAAGTATAGGGGAGTATTGCACTAAGTGGATTGTAGAAATGAAGAAAACAAAACCAAATCCAAAATTGTTAAAACAAATCCAAAATCAGAACTCTGAATTAGATCTGATACCACTGTGCTTATATCCAGAATGTTATAAATGAAAAAGCAAATGTCAGTTCAATGTTAGAGGGGATGCCTAGTTTGTAAGAGGGCTCATCTGCCGCAAAACGTGGTGCCAACACCCCGACGCACGTTTCACCATTCAGACTTCTTTTGGGAGTGATAAGTAATAGATGCACCCCTGGCAAACAGCATGTAGGCGATCCAACCTATCTAATAATGATTTGGAGATTGTGAATCTGTTTTCGGTAAAGATCTGAATGTTTTAGGCCAATGGAAATTTTTTTGAAAAATGAGGTCAATACAAAATCAACAACATTCAACAAAAATAAAAATTCTGACTCCTACAATATCAAGTTATTTGTCCTTTATGATTATAAAATAATGAATAATGTTTGTTTCACAAATTTTTCTTTATTTTTCCTCGCCTCTACATAGAATTGTAAGCCACGAAAACATCAACAAGCATGATTACTACACCATAAGTGACAGAGGTGTCATCCATATGTGTACTGGAGATGTTTTATTCTTGGAGCTGGAACGCTGGAAACAGGAATATCTTTACCACAAATCAATGAAACAGATTCCTACCTTTGCTCTGTTCAGAAAATGGAAAGCTTTTACTGTGTGGAGAAAAAATGTTCGTGCCAAAAAAATTAGTACATGTCGCAAGGCCCTGCAGGAGAATCTGTTCATTGTTAATTCAGTATGTATCCCAAATTGGCTAATTAAGTCTAGCCTATATGTGCACAGTCTTATGTTGATTCAAAAGCATTTATTTTTCACCAGGTTTTTGCCTTCTAATCTGAGAGCAGCAAGATACTGAGTCCAGTGATGTGTCACTTACTGGGCTGCTTGCTGCAGTTTTCATAAAGTCTCTAATTTATCAGCAGAAAATAATGACTAAAAGACTATTAGACCTGCTGTCATATAACCTTCCATATTCATGAGCTCTGCTTATATATCCTATCACTGATTGGCTGCTTTCTGCCTATGCACAGTGGTATAGAATGCTGTCAATCAGGGGTGTGTGTGGGTGATACACAGCTCAACATTTAGAGGACTGGTAGATCTGCAGCACAGAAAACAACGATTTTATCAAAATTGCAGCAAGCAGCCCAGTAAGTGACACATCGCTGGAAGCAGGGTCTCTGGTCCTACATCTTGCTGCTCTGTGGTAGTAGCAAATACCTGGTGACAGATTCCCTCCTTTAATCAATATGATATATAATTTATTCATTTTATAAGGATAGTTAAGAAAGCTGAACATATCGTTACTTTTTCTTCCTGCAGTATCTGCGCCCTGCTCTCCTCAATATCCAAGAAATGTGTTACCGAATCAGTGACATGGGCCTGTGTCGCATTGAGAAGGGGTACACATATACTTTAAAAGAGTTCACAGACATTCAGTTTAAACAGCTAGAAGAGGTATCTTTTCCTAATTCCTAAAAATCAGTGGAAAATATTACCATACTTTAATTGCCAACCTAAAACTCAGCTGTTCTTGTGTTCTTAGGTCACCAACCATCTTTCCGAGTTCCGCGACCTAGCCAAAGAAGTTGTCAGAAGCGCTAGTAGGACTGCTTTATTGGAGGCTGGGTTTACTCCGGATGACTACATGAATGATTCTGACAACTCAGGTGACTTGACATTACCAATGTAATACTCTACTGTATTCTCGAGCTCTGTATGAGGATGTCTCTTGTGTGGAAATACTCAAATCCATGTTTTTATACGCTTGTATGAAACTGACCTCATAGTGAAAAGGTCTTGTATTGAAGTGTGATAGAACTGTAAACCCTTTAACAATGAGGGGCACTGCAGCCAGAAACTTGAGATGCTGCCCCCTGACTGCTGGCCCCTATGCATGTTTAAATAGAGGTCTCCCCCTAGAAAGACACTGACCTGCCGCCCCTCGCCTCCTGTGGTGTGACTGGCCTAAGCCCCGCCTCCTGGATATATATCACTGTGCTGCCCAGCTTCCAGCCTCTCGGCTGCAGGACCCGGACCTGTTTGGGCAGCCGGACACAGAGACCCGCTCCTGGAGGCGGTAAGAGAGCTATCAGCAGGGAGGTAAGCGTTTCAGCTCACAGCACTGTTAGCTGTGAGCGGCTCCCTCTCTGCTGAGGCACAAGCGATGTGTGACCGGTGAGCGCGGCGTTCTAAGGGAACTACCCGCCCGCTGGTCCGCTTGTGCTCGCCATTATTTAACACCCTCACCCCCCCCCTCCTCCCCTAAAATCAGCATGGAGGAAAGCGTTCTGCTCACGGCGCTGTTTGCTGTGAGCAGCTCCCTCCCTGCTGAGGCTCAAGCTACGTGCGCCGGCGAGCGGCGTTCTGAGGGAACTACCCGCCCGCCGGTCAGCTTGAGCCGCCATTAAGTTTGAAAAAGAGCGCTTCGCGCTCTTTGTCATTGGCCCCGCCCACCCGCCGCCCAGCCACCGCCGACCAGACACCGTCGCCAGTGCCGAGGAGGAGCTGGGTAGGGCTGTGTGCGCTCTGCACAGCACCTAAAAGGTGTGCCTCAGAGCGCAGCTGAAAAGCTCCGTTCTGAGGCGCATGGTGCCGGCAGAGAGCGTGCGCTCAGCCTGCAGCTCCTGCCATAGACAGAGCAGGAGCTGCCGGCAAAGCGCACGGAAGTGACATGTCACTTCTTAGAACACAGCGATTCGGGCAACAGCTGAATCGCTGCGTTCTACTATGCAACGTGCGTACGGCCTCTGCACAGTCTCCATAGACTGTGCAGGGGACGCAGGACGCATGAATTAGGCACACAGCATAATTGAAGTGCAGACTCAGTGCAGTCCCTGTCACAGCGCAGGTTGGAGGCACGGTAGGGGGGAATGTAGTATGCAGGCACTAACCTGCAAGAGTTCAAATCATCCCATCCCACACACACTGAACTTCCCCTCCCCTCCGTTTGTATGCCCCGGGAATGCCAAGGGGGCTAGCCTGGGAATGAACCAGGGACCATGTGGGTCTCCCAGTGAGCGGGCGGTTTAAGGGATTCTGTTAGGACTTCAATGTTCAAATTGAGGGGGGCTGGTAGTGAACAGGGGCAAGAAGCAACAGTCAGCAGGTGGCGTGTTTTCCCTCCTGCTGATACCACACCTACACCAAGCCCCCTCCCAGGCCAAAACACACTCCATTTGACATTATGACAATGGTGACTGTTAACAGCCCCGCCCCGTTGTCACACAGTGGATTTCAGCATGTTATGGCGGCGGTGGGTGCGGTGCCGACTATCGCGTTGTACGGTCATGTGCAGGGGTCACGGTAGCAAGCTTTGGCATGGGTAGCCACCATGTCCGGAGTCTGTCATCTTAACCCTTGGATAGGTGTGAGCGTCGTCGTAGCAGGCGTTACGTGGGTAGATCTAGATCCAGTCGTCTTGTCATTTCCTGAATCACCAGGTGAGTACCCTGATGGGGAGTGCGGGGTGGGATAAGTGCCCCTAGGGAGGATAATGTGATGTCACAGGTAACAGGCTTCCCGCCCAGCTCTACATGTTGTCACTAAGTTATTTATAACAAACAATGTTATTGGTGCTGAGGGAATCGCCTTCCCCCGTTTTCTGTTAAAAGCTGTGATGGTATCTAGCATTCCTACCCCTTGTAGACAGCATTCCACAATCTACCTGCTCTAACTGTAAAGAAGCCTTCCCTATTTCGGAGGATTAAGTTTGGTGGCAGTTTATTTATATTGACCACACGGGTATTTATACAAATTATTATTATTTATTATGCGCCATATAATTCATGGCGCTTTACATGCGAAAGGGGTTTTTACATAATAGGTACCAGTATAATAATCATAAACCATACAAGGCACGGTCTGGTACAGGAGGAGAGAGGACCCTGCCCGCGAGGGCTCACAGTCTACAAGGGATAGGTGAGGATACAGTAGATGAGGGCAGAGCTGATTGTGCGGCGCTGTATCAGACTGAGGGTTACGGCAGCTTGTAGGCCTGTCGGAAGAGGTACAAATGAGATATCCTCTAAGACGTCTTTCAAAAATTAAACATATCTTAATTTTTCAACCTTAGTTTAATACAGGCGGCCTCCATTCCTTGTAATAATCTTGTTGCCACCGGTTAACTGACCCTTCAAGTGATTTATTGATTAGTGACAATATTATGGGATCACGGGATCTAACCCCCCTGTTTTACCCCTAATGTCATGCTGTAATTGAAAGAAGGGATCGATATTGGCCACAGTTAGTTTTATCGAAATGTGAGAAGTATATCTCTGTACATTTGCATGGTTTGATTGTTTTTCTAAAACTGCTTCTTTTTTGTAGTGAAGTAATTTTCATCCTTTTGTACTAGATTTTCCCTCTTTGGTTAATTACGTATGTTTTAATTGGTTTTCCTTACCGTAAGAACCGAAAATAAACAAGTGAGATGGGAAAACCGGCAATGTTAGCTATTCGCAGAATAATTATGCCCGCTAATATTTTCTGGACAATTACTTCCTCGTCAAGGGACCTCATGTCTGTAGGTCCCTACACTAAATATAAAAAAAGCAACAATAAGAGGATAATGTCCTCCAAAAATCAAGTATTACTCACAGCAAGTTGGGCTGCAGTGTGTACATCGCCCTGGCCAAAAACTGATGCTCTAGCAGGATACAGCTAAACCCCCACTAAGTGAAGGCATCACAGGTGCAGGAGAAGCAGATCACACACACACCTTCATGGAATGGAGGGGAGGTGACTGCTAGATGATAAAACTGCACACAAGTGGCTTGCATAGAGCGCTGTTCACATGCAGATGACACAGTCACAAACCCGCAGCCTATTAGGTAACGCCCTTCTATTAGATCAGGCGGGCTGCCAAGCCGTACTCCACTGTATATCATGCACGGACAGACACTCTACAATGCAAGGCCCAACAGAAAGGGGCCTGGCTGTATCCTGTACAAACAAAAAAATATGAGGTTTTTGTTGGTATTTATGGCCATAAAACGTAAGCCTACACCCTCGTCAAGGGACCTCATGTCTGTAGGTCCCTACACTAAATATAAAAAAAGCAACAATAAGAGGATAATGTCCTCCAAAAATCAAGTATTACTCACAGCAAGTTGGGCTGCAGTGTGTACATCGCCCTGGCCAAAAACTGATGCTCTAGCAGGATACAGCTAAACCCCCACTAAGTGAAGGCATCACAGGTGCAGGAGAAGCAGATCACACACACCTTCATGGAATGGAGGGGAGGTGACTGCTAGATGATAAAACTGCACACAAGTGGCTTGCATAGAGCGCTGTTCACATGCAGATGACACAGTCACAAACCCGCAGCCTATTAGGTAACGCCCTTCTATTAGATCAGGCGGGCTGCCAAGCCGTACTCCACTGTATATCATGCACGGACAGACACTCTACAATGCAAGGCCCAACAGAAAGGGGCCTGGCTGTATCCTGTACAAACAAAAAAATATGAGGTTTTTGTTGGTATTTATGGCCATAAAACGTAAGCCTACACCCTCGTCAAGGGACCTCATGTCTGTAGGTCCCTACACTAAATATAAAAAAAGCAACAATAAGAGGAAAATGTCCTCCAAAAATCAAGTATTACTCACAGCAAGTTGGGCTGCAGTGTGTACATCGCCCTGGCCAAAAACTGATGCTCTAGCAGGATACAGCTAAACCCCCACTAAGTGGAGGCATCACAGGTGCAGGAGAAGCAGATCACACACACACCTTCATGGAATGGAGGGGAGGTGACTGCTAGATGATAAAACTGCACACAAGTGGCTTGCATAGAGCGCTGTTCACATGCAGATGACACAGTCACAAACCCGCAGCCTATTAGGTAACGCCCTTCTATTAGATCAGGCGGGCTGCCAAGCCGTACTCCACTGTATATCATGCACGGACAGACACTCTACAATGCAAGGCCCAACAGAAAGGGGCCTGGCTGTATCCTGTACAAACAAAAAAATATGAGGTTTTTGTTGGTATTTATGGCCATAAAACGTAAGCCTACACCCTCGTCAAGGGACCTCATGTCTGTAGGTCCCTACACTAAATATAAAAAAAGCAACAATAAGAGGATAATGTCCTCCAAAAATCAAGTATTACTCACAGCAAGTTGGGCTGCAGTGTGTACATCGCCCTGGCCAAAAACTGATGCTCTAGCAGGATACAGCTAAACCCCCACTAAGTGAAGGCATCACAGGTGCAGGAGAAGCAGATCACACACACACCTTCATGGAATGGAGGGGAGGTGACTGCTAGATGATAAAACTGCACACAAGTGGCTTGCATAGAGCGCTGTTCACATGCAGATGACACAGTCACAAACCCGCAGCCTATTAGGTAACGCCCTTCTATTAGATCAGGCGGGCTGCCAAGCCGTACTCCACTGTATATCATGCACGGACAGACACTCTACAATGCAAGGCCCAACAGAAAGGGGCCTGGCTGTATCCTGTACAAACAAAAAAATATGAGGTTTTTGTTGGTATTTATGGCCATAAAACGTAAGCCTACACCCTCGTCAAGGGACCTCATGTCTGTAGGTCCCTACACTAAATATAAAAAAAGCAACAATAAGAGGATAATGTCCTCCAAAAATCAAGTATTACTCACAGCAAGTTGGGCTGCAGTGTGTACATCGCCCTGGCCAAAAACTGATGCTCTAGCAGGATACAGCTAAACCCCCACTAAGTGAAGGCATCACAGGTGCAGGAGAAGCAGATCACACACACACCTTCATGGAATGGAGGGGAGGTGACTGCTAGATGATAAAACTGCACACAAGTGGCTTGCATAGAGCGCTGTTCACATGCAGATGACACAGTCACAAACCCGCAGCCTATTAGGTAACGCCCTTCTATTAGATCAGGCGGGCTGCCAAGCCGTACTCCACTGTATATCATGCACGGACAGACACTCTACAATGCAAGGCCCAACAGAAAGGGGCCTGGCTGTATCCTGTACAAACAAAAAAATATGAGGTTTTTGTTGGTATTTATGGCCATAAAACGTAAGCCTACACCCTCGTCAAGGGACCTCATGTCTGTAGGTCCCTACACTAAATATAAAAAAAAACCATAAATACCAACAAAAACCTCATATTTTTTTGTTTGTACAGGATACAGCCAGGCCCCTTTCTGTTGGGCCTTGCATTGTAGAGTGTCTGTCCGTGCATGATATACAGTGGAGTACGGCTTGGCAGCCCGCCTGATCTAATAGAAGGGCGTTACCTAATAGGCTGCGGGTTTGTGACTGTGTCATCTGCATGTGAACAGCGCTCTATGCAAGCCACTTGTGTGCAGTTTTATCATCTAGCAGTCACCTCCCCTCCATTCCATGAAGGTGTGTGTGTGATCTGCTTCTCCTGCACCTGTGATGCCTTCACTTAGTGGGGGTTTAGCTGTATCCTGCTAGAGCATCAGTTTTTGGCCAGGGCGATGTACACACTGCAGCCCAACTTGCTGTGAGTAATACTTGATTTTTGGAGGACATTATCCTCTTATTGTTGCTTTTTTTATATTTAGTGTAGGGACCTACAGACATGAGGTCCCTTGACGAGGGTGTAGGCTTACGTTTTATGGCCATAAATACCAACAAAAACCTCATATTTTTTTGTTTGTACAGGATACAGCCAGGCCCCTTTCTGTTGGGCCTTGCATTGTAGAGTGTCTGTCCGTGCATGATATACAGTGGAGTACGGCTTGGCAGCCCGCCTGATCTAATAGAAGGGCGTTACCTAATAGGCTGCGGGTTTGTGACTGTGTCATCTGCATGTGAACAGCGCTCTATGCAAGCCACTTGTGTGCAGTTTTATCATCTAGCAGTCACCTCCCCTCCATTCCATGAAGGTGTGTGTGTGATCTGCTTCTCCTGCACCTGTGATGCCTTCACTTAGTGGGGGTTTAGCTGTATCCTGCTAGAGCATCAGTTTTTGGCCAGGGCGATGTACACACTGCAGCCCAACTTGCTGTGAGTAATACTTGATTTTTGGAGGACATTATCCTCTTATTGTTGCTTTTTTTATATTTAGTGTAGGGACCTACAGACATGAGGTCCCTTGACGAGGGTGTAGGCTTACGTTTTATGGCCATAAATACCAACAAAAACCTCATATTTTTTTGTTTGTACAGGATACAGCCAGGCCCCTTTCTGTTGGGCCTTGCATTGTAGAGTGTCTGTCCGTGCATGATATACAGTGGAGTACGGCTTGGCAGCCCGCCTGATCTAATAGAAGGGCGTTACCTAATAGGCTGCGGGTTTGTGACTGTGTCATCTGCATGTGAACAGCGCTCTATGCAAGCCACTTGTGTGCAGTTTTATCATCTAGCAGTCACCTCCCCTCCATTCCATGAAGGTGTGTGTGTGATCTGCTTCTCCTGCACCTGTGATGCCTTCACTTAGTGGGGGTTTAGCTGTATCCTGCTAGAGCATCAGTTTTTGGCCAGGGCGATGTACACACTGCAGCCCAACTTGCTGTGAGTAATACTTGATTTTTGGAGGACATTATCCTCTTATTGTTGCTTTTTTTTATATTTAGTGTAGGGACCTACAGACATGAGGTCCCTTGACGAGGGTGTAGGCTTACGTTTTATGGCCATAAATACCAACAAAAACCTCATATTTTTTTGTTTGTACAGGATACAGCCAGGCCCCTTTCTGTTGGGCCTTGCATTGTAGAGTGTCTGTCCGTGCATGATATACAGTGGAGTACGGCTTGGCAGCCCGCCTGATCTAATAGAAGGGCGTTACCTAATAGGCTGCGGGTTTGTGACTGTGTCATCTGCATGTGAACAGCGCTCTATGCAAGCCACTTGTGTGCAGTTTTATCATCTAGCAGTCACCTCCCCTCCATTCCATGAAGGTGTGTGTGTGATCTGCTTCTCCTGCACCTGTGATGCCTTCACTTAGTGGGGGTTTAGCTGTATCCTGCTAGAGCATCAGTTTTTGGCCAGGGCGATGTACACACTGCAGCCCAACTTGCTGTGAGTAATACTTGATTTTTGGAGGACATTATCCTCTTATTGTTGCTTTTTTTATATTTAGTGTAGGGACCTACAGACATGAGGTCCCTTGACGAGGGTGTAGGCTTACGTTTTATGGCCATAAATACCAACAAAAACCTCATATTTTTTTGTTTGTACAGGATACAGCCAGGCCCCTTTCTGTTGGGCCTTGCATTGTAGAGTGTCTGTCCGTGCATGATATACAGTGGAGTACGGCTTGGCAGCCCGCCTGATCTAATAGAAGGGCGTTACCTAATAGGCTGCGGGTTTGTGACTGTGTCATCTGCATGTGAACAGCGCTCTATGCAAGCCACTTGTGTGCAGTTTTATCATCTAGCAGTCACCTCCCCTCCATTCCATGAAGGTGTGTGTGTGATCTGCTTCTCCTGCACCTGTGATGCCTTCACTTAGTGGGGGTTTAGCTGTATCCTGCTAGAGCATCAGTTTTTGGCCAGGGCGATGTACACACTGCAGCCCAACTTGCTGTGAGTAATACAATTACTTCCACATACATATTCTAAAAGGTATAAATTCACTTTTAGTTTTTGTGTGCGTTGCATGGATTGGGGACGCTGCCCCATCGGGGCTTACGGTCTGGATTCCCTATCTGTATGTTTATGGGGGTGTGGGAGGAGGCTAGAGTGCCCGGAGTAGACCCACGCAGTCATGGGGAGAACGTACAGGCTCCTTGCGGATGGTGTCCTTGGCGGGATTTGGGCCCAGGTCCCCAGGGCTGCAGCTAGCCATTGAGCCACCGTGCCATGCCATAATAGTTTCAAGGGCAGGAACAGACAGATTTGTTGATGGAGTATTACGGCGTTGCAGGGCCAGCTGTTTGGGATCATTTGCGATACAAAGTGTTTATATAGTTATATATAAAAAAAAAAAAATGCTCCTTATGCTGGGCCCGGGGGGACATGGTCCATTAACCTAACTTTGATTGCGCCTTTCCCCCTATTTCGGTTCCAGCTACACAAAAAGGGGGGTGGACTGGGAAATAGGAGAATGACCAGTGGTCCGACCATGCCGGTGGGTAAAAGCCTTAACCAACTACAGCCCTTTCCTCGAATAAGTAATCAGGCTGATTAGGTTTTTGTGGCTTGGAATGATTATGGGTCAACGCAGGGTTGAAGGCAAAACAGGCATCTGGGTTCCGGGTTTGTATCGGGCACCTTATTGCAATCTCAATCTCAGGTATTTTGGTAACTCAACCCACCAGCAGGATCAAGGTTGGAGTTCTCAGCTAGATGGTGGGGTGCTCGGTGAAGTTAGGCCTATGATCCGGGCCTCCATTTTGCATTGACCTGACGGTTCGATGGTACGTTATTCAGCGGGTGTTGCTCTGGTGGTTGATGTGCGTGACGATTTTACAAGCCACCCTCTAGTAATACACGCCCTGCAGTATTCAGCGAATGTGCACCAATTTCGGTTGCAAGCAAACTGTTACGAGGTCGGTCTTCCCATTTTTAAATTGCGGAACGGTACTGAAGCGATGAGGGTCTTGTGGGGTGAAAGGTATTGAAGGGTTGGATGATTATGGTAAGCGAGTGGAGCACAGTAGGCCTATTCTTTTTTAGCCGAAGATTGTTTGTTTTGTTTAAAAAAAAAAAAAAAAAAAAAATAAAAAGAAAAAAGTGGGGGTTTGGATTGTTCGCCCCATTGCAAATCTATACATTGATATTTTGGATCTTTTTCCCTCACTCGGCGGGTGTCCCGACGTTGTCGTTTATGTCTCTTAGGCGAGCGGGTGTATGGGACCAGTTTTTACCCATGACGACGGCCCTTCATTTTAGCGTTACGTAGTTGGTCCTCCATTTTGTGGGCTGGTTTTTGGTTGGTAATGCGACGGTTACTCGTTATTTTGGTGTTTGCCAGCCGTGGTACCCGGCACGTACTCTCCCAGAGTTGGGGTGCTACAAGGCTTCAGGAGCCAGCATACATGAGCACAGTTTTCAGTGGATCAGGTAACGACAATGGAAATGCATTATGAGGGACGTCAGGTCGGAGTTGGTTTTTTGAAATCGGGTTTTATTCGACACGTAAGGAGATTCAGAACAGCGTACAGGGCTAATGTAAAATGACATGATTGTGATTTGTTTATCCAAAAAAAAAAAAAAAAAAAAAAAAAAATTTTTTGTGGGTTTTTGTCAGTACCACCTTGGAGAGACGAGGTGTTTGATGGTTACGAGAATTCCCTGTTCTGACAGTGTTTTTGCCTTTCAGATCCAAGTCGGCCCAGTGATTGGGTCCGAGGTTACTTCCATGTATGTTGTCTGCGAGGAGAGCGGATCTTCGCCTCTTCGCCTTGGTGTTCGGTTCTTGGTTCCTGTTACAGTGAAAGTAATTGGAAAGGTTGCCGGAGCTTGGCTCAGCTGTGGGTCTATCAGAGGCGATCAAGATTGCGTGAGCTCTCTTTTCTACAACCGACTTGGTGATACACATAGGCTTCAAGTAGCTGGTCCAAGGCCGTCTAGCTAGGCCTCTTACCCTTATCCGGTCAGAGAGGTACAGGTTTCCCTGTTTTAGTGCGGAGTGTTACAACGATCCGGTCGAAGGTTACCCTCTGGCCCAGGGGGATTGGAGCTATGGAAGAATGTGATAAGGATCTCTCCTGGCGCATGGTCGATCAGGGCCTACCCAAGTTGTGCTGTTAATAAAGTGTTTTTTTTAAAAAAAAAAAAAAAAAAAAGAGGTTGTTGGTCTGGCACCGCCAGCTGGAAGGCAATATTTGGCTGTCCTTAAGCTCGGATGGGTACACCCCAAAATGATGATGTTATGGATATGGTGGTTTCGGAAATGCCTGGGACGGCTCAGGTATTTCAGTTTTTGGGGGGGGTCGCAGCTTGCTGGCGCGGTGCTGCTCCTTGGCGGAAGGGGTAGAAAAAGTGGTGGTGAAATACCCGCGCCGGACGGCCGGAAGGCGGTACATTTACCTGAACCCCGTGATGTTGGCAAGTTAATGCCTGGTTTAAAGCTGCGACCAAATTTTATGCCAAAAGATGAGAGTGGTTTTTTCTCCATGCCTCTCTCCAAAATGGAAAATTCAAATAAAAGTATTTTAATTTATAAGAGAACGGTGTCGTGTCTTTCTAGGGGGGAAAAATGGTGGTAGTTGGGTCCTGGCAGTCTGAGGGGCACTGCAGCCAGAAACTTGAGATGCTGCCCCCTGACTGCTGGCCCCTATGCATGTTTAAATAGAGGTCTCCCCCTAGAAAGACACTGACCTGCCGCCCCTCGCCTCCTGTGGTGTGACTGGCCTAAGCCCCGCCTCCTGGATATATATCACTGTGCTGCCCAGCTTCCAGCCTCTCGGCTGCAGGACCCGGACCTGTTTCCCACCCTCCCTCCCTTTTTGTTTTCCAAGTTGATTGAGTTTTTCTGTGTTTAAGTCGCAGCAGCGGAAGGGGTAGAAAAAGTGGTGGTGAAATACCCGCGCCGGACGGCCGGAAGGCGGTACATTTACCTGAACCCCGTGATGTTGGCAAGTTAATGCCTGGTTTAAAGCTGCGACCAAATTTTATGCCAAAAGATGAGAGTGGTTTTTTCTCCATGCCTCTCTCCAAAATGGAAAATTCAAATAAAAGTATTTTAATTTATAAGAGAACGGTGTCGTGTCTTTCTAGGGGGGAAAAATGGTGGTAGTTGGGTCCTGGCAGTCTTCCACAAAGTGAATTTATGATAGATCAATTATCTTTATTGAACTGGTTCATGGAAGGAGATACCTAGTCAATTAGATTTTCTTTTTCTGGACAACTTATCAATAGATCACAGACATCTAACATTTCTTACAGACATACTGGAAAACTAGGATAAATCATTCAGATTTTACGTGATGTTTGTCTACAACCTATAATTCTGATACAAAGACATTAGGGGCATTCACTGTGAACTGTAATGATTGCAATTACACTCATAATATTTTGCACAAATTTCTCCAACTTAAAAGAACAAAAAGTGACTGACCTACCATTTCTGGACATTTGGTAACCCTTCATCAATTATCCAAAGCAGATTATGGCTACAAAAGTGTTTCTCATTCTGGAGGACCAAACACATCTATGCATTGCATGGACAAACATTTTCAGTTAGGTTCAGAAATATTTGGACAGTGACACAGGTTTTTGCATTTTAGTTCTTTACCAAAACAAATTCAGGATACAGTTAAATAATCAATATGGGCTTAAAGTGTAGAGTCTCAAGTTTAATCTGAGGGAATTTACATCCTAATTGGAGTGCGGGTTTAGGAAGTATGGTTCTTTAATATGTAGCTGCCTCTTTTTCAAGAGGCAAAAGTAATTTGACAATTATCTCAAAAGCTCTTTAATTTATTGTATGGGCTATTCCCTTGTTAATGGATCATCAATTATGCAGGTAAAAGGTTTAGAGCTGATTCTAGGTGTGGCATTTGCATTTGGAAGCTGTTGCTGTGAACCCACAATGTGCAGTCAAAGGAGCTTTCAATGAAAGAGAAACAGACCATCATTAGGCTGAAAAAAAAAGAAATTCATCAGAGAGATAGTAGAAATGTTAGTAGAAGCCAAATCTACAGTTTTGTACATTCTGGAAAAAATGAACACACTGATGAGCTTCGGTTCGGAACTCAAAATGTCCTGGACGACCACGGAATACAACAATGGTGAATGATCGAATAATCCTTTTCATGGTTCATGGTGAAGAAAAATCTCTTCACAACTTCCACTCAAGTGAAGAACACTCTCCAGGAGGAAGGATTTTCAGTATCTAAGTCTTCCATAAAGAGAAGACTTCATAACAACAAGTACAGAGGCTTCATCACAAAGTGCAAACCATTCATCAGCTCAAAAAATAGGAAGGCCAGATTAGATTTTGCAAAAAAAACATCTAAAGATACCAGCCAAGTTCTGGAAAAGCATTCTTTGGACAGATGAAGCTAAAATCAAGAAAGTGATGAGAAGAATAAAGTATTGAGAAGGCTAGGAACGGCGCATGATTCAAAGCACACTATATCCTCTGTAAAACATAATAAGGCAATGTGATGAAATGGGCATGCACGGCTTCCAATGGCACTGTGTCACTTTTCAAAGATTCGGTCACTATCCAAAATTTTTGTACCTGTGTGTACAGTATAATTAATTGAAATACTATGTCCCAAGAATGACAAAAGTATTTTAGGAGTGATACCTTTATAGGCTAACCAGAAAAATTATATTAGCAGTAACAGTAAAGTATACTAACAGTATAGTTAGAACTGCATAATACTTTATTTTTACCATAGTGGCATTGTAGAGGAACTGAACTCTTGTTTACGGGATTCCACAAAAATGATAGGTGTGTGCCACATTCCCACCATATTCACACTCTATAAATGATCAGTTTATTTTAAAGAGTAATTAAACCTCATTTTTTAATAATTCCAGCACTGAAAGTTATGTAACTATGTAAATCACTTTATTAGGGAGTTTGACTTCATTCCTGTAAAAAATATACATGTAGGTGGCCAATTGTCTACTTTTAGTGTATTTGCTAGCCTTTAACTGCATTGATATTAGAATGTACTCATATGGAGTCAATTCTTGCAGCATTTGTGGTGTAGATTTCACCCATTCTAGTGAATGGCAAAAATCTGCACCAAAAACGCACTCTAGAAACACTACAAAAACGTGTGTTTTTTGCTGCTGTGTTTTTTTTGCCAAGAAATACAGAAATGGTCCTGAAATATCTGCACCAAACACTTAACGTGTGCACATACTCTAAAGGCCCCGTTACACGCAACGACGTATCTAACAATATATCGCCGGGGTCACGGATTCCGTGACGCACATCCAGCATCGTTAGCGACGTCGTTGTGTGTAACAGCTCCGATCGATTGTTAGCGATCAAAAATACTCACCTTATCGTTGATCATTGACACGTCGTTCATTTTCATAAAATCGTTGCTATTGCAGGACGCTGGTTGTTCGTCGTTCCTGCGGCAGCTCACATCGCTACGTGTGACACCGCAGGAATGAGGAACATCACCGTACATGCGGCTTCCGGCAATGAGGAAGGAAGGAGGTGGGCGGGATGTTCCGCCCGCTCATCTCCACCCCTCCGCTTCTATTGGGCGGCCGCTTAGTGACATCGCTGTGACACCGAACGAACCGCCCCCTTAGAAAGGAGGCGGTTCGCCGGCCACAGCGACTTCGCTAGGCAGGTAAGTCCCGTGTGACGAGTCCTAACGATGTTGTGCGCCACGGGCAGCAATTTGCCTGTGATGCACAACCGACGGGGGCGGGTGCTTTCACCAGCGACATCGCTAGCGATGTCGCTGCGTGTAAAGCCCCCTTAACAGCTGTACAAAGGGATAGACAACTCTATTATTACTCACGATGTATGGCTATACCTTTTTGTGTTTTTATTTTATTAGTTGATCTGTAGTTGAAAAATCAGAAGAAAGTACAGTAATAGACTCCTTAATAACGTATATTGAATGTGTAGCCTTGCTCTTTCCGTTAGTTATTATATTTTGTTTTCCTAAAGGCATGATAAATACAATACCAGGACCGGAGGCCACAGATATTCTAACGCTCTCTCATTTTGATGGAGACTTATTCGGAGAATCTTCTGATAAAATGAGTTACACAGAGCAAGCCAATAAGAGAACTCACTGCAGACGGCTGACATGGTTAGTATGCACTTTATTAATGCCTAAAAGCATTTTACGCTATTCACAAACTATACACCTGTCCTCATCTGACCAAGGAAAGTTTGCAGAAGCATAAATGTATACAATGCTTTGAAAAGGTATTTATATCCCATCAACTTTTCCATAGTTTCATGTTACATCAACAAAGATCAATGTACGGTATTTTAGGATTTATTAGAATTTTATGTGATATACCAATGCTAAGTAGAAAGTATTTGTGAAATGTAAAGGAAATGATACATGGTTTTCTAAATATTTTAAATCTAAATCTGAAAATTGTGATGTGTATTTGTATTCAGCCCCCTGAGTCAATACTTTGTAGGACCACCTTTCTCTGTAATTACTGCTGCAGTATTTTGGGGTCTGTTTTTATCAGCTTTGCACATCTAGAGGATTAGAGGCTTCTTTGTAAACTAGTTCTAGCCTAGTGAGATTGGTTAGAGAGCGTCTGTGAATAACAATTTATAAGTCTTGCCACATATTGTCAATGGGATTTAGGTCTGGAGTGTGACTGGGCCATTCAAACACATGAATATGCTTTGATCTAACCTTTCCACTGTAGATCTGGCAGTATGTTTAAGATCCTTGTCCTGCTGAAAGGTCATCCTTCGCCCCAGTCTGAAGTCTTTTGCAGCCTGTAACAGTTTTTCCTCCAGAATTGCCCTATATTTAGCTCCATCCATCTTCCCATCTACTCTGAACAGCTTCCCTGTCCCTGCTGAAGAAAAGTATCCACACAGCATGATGCTGCCACCATGTTTGACTGTAAGGATGGTGTTTTCAGGGTGCTGTTTAATCTTAGTTTTACTTCACACATAGCGTACGGCATTTAGCCCAAAAAGTTCTACTATGGCCTCATTTTACCAGACTACCTTCTTCCAAATGCTATATAGCAGACACAGCCAGCATGTGGAAGAAGGTGGTTTGTTCAGATAACAAGAAAGTAGAACTCAATAAAAAAAGTTAAGTTTGTGAGTGTAAATTGTAAATATGTGGAAAAAGTCACAGTGTATGAATACATTTTGAGGGCACTGTATACTCATCTATAGGTGTATTGTATATAAATTCACACCCTGGGTTCGGAGGGCTGATAAGGTGGCTATGACTTTTTATAATATTATAAGCTGTATGTTTTTTATTTTTTTATTCCATTGCTGGAGAATCCCATTTAACTCTGTGAATTCCATATCTAAAAACAATTTTAAGCCAATACCCTCTTTTGATCTGGAATGGACTTTCTGCAAGGATGGCTTTTAAAAAGCATTTAAGCTAGTCAGTTAACGACACTCATTCATGATTATCTGCCCATGTAAACGTGATGATCATCACCTGACAAATGATGAAGACTCTCATTTATGGCGTGATCAGAGCATTTATGGTGGCAAAAAAAAATTTATTGTTTTTGGCAGCACACACACCATGTAAACAGGAAATGTGCTGTCGATAAAATATTGCTGCACGGATACAGACTGATCGTATTAGTGATTGTTCTTTCACCATCATTATTTGGTGGCCAGTAAATAAAGAGGCACATAGATGAGCGCCAAATAGCTCTATTATATAATTGATCAAAGTTTGTAATGGTGCACATGAAAAACAAAAGGTGTAGACGATGAGTATGAAATTCAGATTATGATCCCCTTTGGGTGACATTTTGTTTTAAGGCGATGGTGTGTTTCTGGTATAACATTGAAATATTTTGCTTTTTACACAGTGTTTTAATTTTGCAATTAGACTTTGTAATTCAATTACTGTCTTTTTTTTCTTATATAGCTTTATTCGACTTGCTGATTACTTGATAGTCAATACGATGCATGTCTTGGCTGTTAATTCAGTCTCCTACTTGCTGAAGTACCTGCTAGAAAAACTGAAAAGCACACCATCTTATGAAGTGATACACACCTGGAATACTGAAGTTAAGGAAGTTGCGGGCACAAAGGTAAAGCCATTTTAGATAAATTACAAGAGCAAAGATATATGATTAAAGGAGTGTTGAAGTAGTTTTTGCTACTTCAGAGGTTTCAGTGATTCTATCAGCGCTGGTGAGAACTCACGGAAATTTGAAAAATTGAAACTCTCTCTGAAAATCTCCAATCCCCAAATAGTGGTTTCTTTATTATACAGTATACTATATATGAATCATGCATACATGTTGCTGTTTCTAGAATAGTAACAAATATCAGAATATATAACTGCATAGTAATAACAGACATTTCCAGCATCCACCCTGACTTAGCCAAACCCCCTCAACACATCTTTGGTTCAAAAGTGAAATCACATCCCTTTATAAACTATGTTTTGACAGACCTAAAGATTTTATCTCCTTCCTTTAATTAACAGGAAGTAATGAGTAGAGCTGGGTGGATTGGCTTTTTTCTAAAACCCGGTTCCGATCCAGAATCCGGTCCTCATATAAGTCTATGGGATCAGGAACCGGAGATTAAAAATGTTGGTAAAAGGGATATGGAGATAGGCGCAAGCGCACTGTACTCATCCATTCTATGTTATGGCGGCAAGCTGGTTCCAAGTCGCGCATTCTTGTCCGGAGCAGTCTTCATTGAATATAAATTGCTTTCCCTGCCCACCAGTGCCGGTGATTAGTTGCCATCGGCCACGCCCCCACACTGAGTGGCAGTGTGTCAGTTGACTGCTTCTATTCACAGCTATGCTTGTCTATATCGTAGGCCTAGGTTCCACTGGCATATGGCATCAAATGCGAGAGTATCGGATGCGATATGCTAATGACCCTCGGCTCAGGCTCTGCTGCGAGCTTGGTCAGAGTGTCATGTGACTGTGACCCGATCCTGCGATCGGATGACAGCTGCGGAGGAGAGGGAGGCATTAATCCCCCCATCTCTTCCATTGTCAGCTTGTGCGTATATTGCAATGCAGTTGGATAACATCCGAGTGCAGTCCGATGTTTATTTTTCACCAATAGACTGGGTGAGAGTGATAGGAGAATCACAGACAGGCCGGTGTTACACTTGCGTGTGACTCACTCGAATATTGAGTTGCATAACCCAGTTCTGTACAGGAGCGTGCATCTGCATGTTCTTCCATGCAACTGCACCCTCGTGTCTGGAGAGCAGCAAGCCGGGTGTGACTTAACTTGTGTGAGTCACACGTAAGGCCGGAGTCACAATTGCAAGAGACTCGCGCGAGTCTTGCATTGGCATCACCTGACACGGTCGCACACCTTCTGGACAGGAGCATCTCAGCTGCATAGAAAGACATGCAGCTGACCCGCTCCTGTCAGCAGAGCGCGTTGCAGTGTCAGGTGATGTCGATGTGAGACTTGCGCAAGTCTCTTACAAGTGTGACTCCGGCGTAAGTGTAACACCAGCCACAATTGCAGCATGCTGCGATTTTTACCTCAGTCCGATTAAGGCTGAGGAAAAAGTTGCAGATGTAAGCTGCAACATTGCCTTATATGGGCCGAGTGCAATGCGAGATTTTCTCATTGCTCTCATGTGAGTCATACGTCAGTGTGACTCTATCCGTATAGTAAAAATAAATAAACAAAATATAAAAATGGTGTAGGATCCCCCCATATTATGATAACAGCACAGATAAAGCATACGGCCACAGGCTGCAGCCCCACCCTGCGCTTATCTTGGCTGTCAAAAGAAGAGGAACCGCATGTGGATTTTTTTAATATATATTCTTTAAATAAATAATTAAAAAAACAGAGTGCGGTCCCCCCCAATTTTGATACCCATCCAAGATAAAGCCCGACAGCTGGGGGTTGGTATTCTCAGACTAGGGAGGGCCACGGTTATTGGCCACCCCCTAGCCTAAAAATAGCAACCTGCAGCTGCCCAGGATTGTCGCATCTATTAGATGTGAGAAGCCTTGCCCTTTACCCGGCTCTTTCTGATTGCCCATTTGCGGGTGCAGTCAGGGTAATAAGGGGTTAATAACAGCCCACGGCTGTCACCAAGCCCTAGGTTAGTGATGGCAGGCATCTATGAGACATCACCATTGCTAATCTGTAAGTGAAAGTAAATAAACACAAAGACAGAAAAAATGCTTTATTTGCAATAAAATACCCTCTTTTCACCACTAAAAACACCCTCTTTCACCACTGTATTAACCCCCTAAACACCTTGTAGGTCGGGCGTAATCCACACGAGGTCCCACGGCGATTCCAGCTCTGCTACATCTCAGTATAGCATGACTGCCCGCTGTGAGCTCCAGGGACAGCATGAATGAGCACTGATGACTGATTACAGCACAGGCTTGGTGCACGTCAAACTAGAACCAATCACAGAGTCAAGGCCAGCTTGTGGGCGGGGAAGCAGGGAAGGTGTGCCGCCCCTGTGTCAGCAGCCGGGATGCTTGGATCCAGATCCATGGTGGCTCGAGGGGCGTCCGGACCCGGGTGTCGTGAGGCCACTCAAATGAAGGGGGGTATTTAAAGGGGATTGCATATTTAGAGTTTGTGATGCCACCCATAGTGTGTGGTAATGTGGAGTACCACCGCTACAGTTGGGAGTACCCCGGGGCGATGGAGTGGGGCAGCTAGATGTTGGAACCCTCCATGGGTAGTAGAGGATGCCCCTGGACTCGGTGATGGTGTTTGGGGAGTGCCATTGGGTGTGAAGGGGTCACTTGCATACTCACTCAGTCCATAAAGCTGACACCGACAACTGGATAAACCAAAGTTGTGGACACCGCTGCCGCTGAGGGGAGCTAGTTTGGGTCCCCTCCCAAGTGCTGTTGCCTGGTGATCCGTGACCTTCCTCCTGCCACTATACTCACTTGTCAGTTGGTCCCGGTAGTGTAGAACTAGTCGGGTCCCACTCCCCAGTGTGGCAAACTGTGGGAGCTTGCTGTCAGGGTTCACGCTTCGGATTTTCTGGATTGTTTTTGTGGAAAGTCCTATCCCCCTCTTTGCGCTAGTACCCCGATTTTGGAGCGGGTGGAGAGCGGATCTTGAAGGCTCCGTTTCTCGTCTGGTAAATTGTCCGGTTACCTGAAGCTACTCCCTGACTTAGGGTCCATGTACCCCTTCGTGCCCTGGTCCCAGCCCGGTGATGGTACAAGGCCACCGGCTGTCCTCGACAGTTCCGTGCCCCTTGTCACGATCCCCTGCGACCGGCGTTCCAGCTCCTACTAGGCCCAGACCACCGTCTGCTACCTAGTTGCTTCCAAGGAGCCTGGCTCCTGAATTCCTCACTTCACTCTCTCCTTTCTCTGACTGACTGACTCCTGACACTCCTGACCTCCCCTTAACCAACCCCCCAAGTGGGCGACCCTATTCCACTCAGGCCATCCACTGGTGTGTCTGGTGGGTGTGGTGCAGAGTGTACCTAGGATTTTACTATCTGTTGTAGACAACACTATATAGCTGGGGACCCATAACCAAGGAGGAGGTGGATATTGCACAGAAGGGCAGATTGCACAATACCATGTGACGACCTGATAGTCGAGGACGTCACAAAAGCAGTGCGTATGTATGAGCAATGATGTGTGGCACAGGGATGCTGCAGGAGCAGCATACAGCTGCGATGGAGTCTTGGTAAGTATGAAGCGCTCGCTTCATCAATATTTTCTTTATTGTTCCTTTATCTTTTAATTTCTCAAGTGCTGGATCTGGATCAAACATCTGGGAAACTTTGAAATTGCACGGATCTGGACCTTTACAGTCCGGGTCCGCCCATCATTAATAATGAGTAACCATGTACTAAAAATATAAAATGAAAGAATTTTATATACAGCACAATGATCATATACTGTACATTGAGCTAAGCGAAGGTGCGAATACAGGACTATCTGTCCCCAGGTCCACTGGCGATTTTGCGCATCCCCTGTATCATCCCCAGGGTTTTTTTTGTTTTTACTGGTAGTTTTACATTGCCATCCATATGTGTTCTACTGAGAATTTTTTGTATCAATAAAATTTGGTGGCTTTTTTTTACATGATACCCCTGTTTGCTTCCTCTTTTCATTGTTAACATGGAGTGGTTACAATACCGTTTGTACACTTAATGAATGTCATCTGGCATCCTTTATAATGATTGTGCTGGATATAATAATAAATAAATTTTATTTTTTATAGATTTTATCATTCAGTATAATTGACATGTTAAAGGGGTTGCCCTAGTAGTGGGCACTATTTTGTAATGGCAAATAAAGACACGGTTGTAATGGCACTGTAATACTGATTACATTAATATCTTTGGGGAAGAAATCTGCTTTTCGTTCTATAATCAGCATTTGAAGATTTATACTAATTAGGTCTTCTCCCTGTCTGTGATACTCCAGCATCTCCCTCTGCCTCCAGTCTGTGAATGGGAGGTCAATGCTGAAGTTTCAAACAAAGAAGACAGGTCATTCATAGAATGGAGGCAGCTGGAAGGGCCAGGGAATCACAAACAGGGAGAAGACCCTGTGCACGGTACACCGAAATGTATTTAGCAGAAAACTTCAAATTATCATTAAAGAGGAACCTGAAATGGAATTTCTTAACCATAATAATCAATTTAAAGGGAATCTCTCACCATGTTTTTCTACTTCATCTGAGAGCATGATGTAGGCAAAGAGATCCTGAATCCAACGATGTATCCTTTAGGTTATTGGGTGAAGAAGTTCTGGCAATCAGAGTTTTTAGACTTAGAAATACAGTAGAGCTGAGAGAGCTGCCCCACCCACACGAGGCCCTGTATGTAAAATGTCTAAAGACAGTAAGCTCTAATCACAGCAGGTCACCTCTAGCTGACCTAATCCAGCAATGATAATCTCCTGAAACTAACACAACATTGCAGGTAAACAACAGCACACACAGTGTGAAAAGAGATGCCTCACTGAAATCTGTATGTTAACCCCTACAGCATGCTGTCTTCAGATTACATAGCAAAAACCTGCTGACAGATTGCCTTTTGTGTTACAGAGCCATTACAGCCATGTAATTACTTTACGTTATAGATTCATTCTGATAGGTTCTTTTAAGAATAATGGTCTTAATTTATATTGGGAAAACCTGGTGAATTATTGAACTTGTGATCTTCAGACTTCAATGACTTTATCTTCTTGGTGTTGCAATTTAATTGTGTGGTTTCTCATTGTGTGCCACCCCCGTGCCAGCAGCCGGGCTGCTCGGATCCAGATCCGCGGTGGCTTGAGGGGTGTGGCCACTCAAATGAAGGGGGGTATTTACAGGGGATTGTGTTAAAGTTTGTGACGACACCCGTGGTATGTGGTAATGTGGAGTACCACTGCTGCAGTTGAGAGTACCCGGTGGCGATGGAATGGGACAACCAGGTGTTAGAGTCCTCCACGGGTAGGGGGAATGCCCCGGGACTCGGTTATGGTGACTGGGGAGTGCCGTTGGCTATGAAGGGTGTCACTTTTGTACTCAGTCCAGTAAACTGACACCGACAACTGGATAAACCAAAGTTCTGGATACCGCTGCCGCTGAGGGGAGCTAGTTCGTGTCCCGTCCCCAATGGTGCTTTCTGGTGATCCGTTACTTTCCTCCTGGCACTAAGTTCACTTTTCTGTTGGTCCCGGTAGTATGGAACTAGTCGGGTCCCGCTCCCCAGTATGGCTAACTGTGGGAGCTTGCTCTCAGGGTTCATGCTTGGGATTTTCTGGACAGTTTTTGTGGAAAGCCCTATCCCCCCTTTTTGCGCTAGTACCCCGATTTTGGAGCCGGTGGAGAGCGTATCTTGAAAGCTTCGTTCTTGTCGGGTAAATTGTCAGGTTGCCTGAAGCTACTCCCTGACCTAGGGTCCACGTACCCCGTCGTTCCCTGGTCCCAGCCCGGTGATGGTACAAGGCGCCGGCTGTCCTCCTCGACAGTTCCGTGCCCCTTGTCTTGATCCCCTGCGTCCGAGGGGTCCAGCTCCTACCAGGTCCAGACCACCGTCTGCTACCTAGGTGTCTCCAAGGAGCCCGGCTCCTGACCTCCTCTCTCCTTCACTTCCCACACTCAACTCTCCACTGATTGACACTTCTGACCTTCCCTTACCAACCCCCCAAGTGGGCGACCCTATTCCACTCAGGCCGTCCACTGGTGTGTCTGGTGGGTGTGGTGCAGAGTGTGCCTTAGGACTTTAATCAGCTGATGTAGGCAACACCATGTAGTTGGGGACCCATAACCAAGAAGGAGGCGGATATTGCACGGGAGGGCAGATTTTACAATACCCTGTGATGACCTGATAGTCCAGGGGCGTCACTATTGTCTAATACAATGCCTGCACAGAGAACAATGTAGCATCTATAGAATGAGCTCAATTTTCTTTACAGATGCTGTAGAATGAGCGATCTCATTCAGAAATGCATGTGACTATATTTCTAAGGCCACGTCCCTTTACTTTTACAATTTTATTGTCATACATTTTTTTTCATTTCATTATATCTGGAAGTATGCCGGAATCTAGCAGTTTTGGCACCAGACAGCACTGAAAAATTAATGAATCTCTTTAAGAGAGAATTTAATTCCATTAAAGAGTAAACCCCTAGCTGCGCTACTGTATTAAATGTAAGAACTTGTATCTTGCCAAATTAAGATTGCTGAGATATGAGTGACAAGGTTAAATGCTTCATTGTATATGGCAAAACGTTTCATTGCCTAGTAATATAATGGGCTACCTCCAAGACGTTTATCAGCAGTTTTTATATGGAAAAGTAACAACAAAATTCAGATGATTCATCTTTTAGATTTATATTTTAGAAAATACTGAAAAAAATCTGACTTTTTGTCAATCTACAGCTACCAGCCAAATAATAGCTGCCAATTACACTGTATTCATTACCATTTCAGAACCTTATATTAAAAATCCCATTATATCTAATGACAGCATGCTATATGCAAAGCTAGGGTAAAGTGCTACTTGAAAATCTATCAATAAAATTCATGTATCCTCAGTTTTACAGAAATTGAACTTCCATTACATTCTTATGACAGACATAACAGATTCTGCTTAATTTATTTTCCTTTGAATATACAAGATATCACAGAAGTGAGCACACCCCTAACATTTTTGTAAATAGGTTCTGATATCTTTTCATGGGACAACACTGAAGATATTACACTTTGATACAATGTAATGTAGTCAGTGTTCAGCAATGTAAATTTGGTGTGGTCTGTAAATGACTCAATACACAGTCGTTAATGTATAAACCACTGGTAACAAAAGTGAGTACACCCCTAAGAAAAATGGCCAAATTGTGCCCAAATTATCAATATTTTGTGGGGCCACCATTATTTTCAAGCACTGCGTTAACTTTCTTGGGTATGGAGTTCACTGGATCTTCACAGGACCCACTGGTATTCTCATTCACTCCTCCATGATGGCATTACAGAGCGGATGGATGTTGGAAACCTTCGTCCATAGGGTTTAGTTTTGGAGACATGCTTGTCTAGTCCACCACCTTTACTCTCAGTTTCTTTAGCAAGGCAGTGGTCTTCTTGGAGGTGTGTTAGGGGTTGTTATCATGTTGGAATACTGCCCTGCGACAAAGTTTCTGATCATGCTTTGCTTAAGTATGTCACTGTACATGTTGACATTTATAGTTTCCTCAATGAATTGTAGCTCCCCACAGCTGGCAGCACTCATGCAGCCCAAACCAATGGCACTCCCACCACCATGCCTGACTGTAGGCAAGACATACTTGTCTTTGTACTCCTCACCTGGTTGTAGCGACACACACTTGATACCATCTGAGACAAATTAGTTTATCTTGGTGTAATCAGACCACAGAACATGATTCCAGTAATCCATGTCCTTAGTCTTCTTGTCTTCAGCAAACTGTTTGCGGGCTTTCTTGTGCATCATCTTTAAAAGAGGTGTCCTTCTGAGGTGACAGCTATGCAGACCAATTTGATGCTGTGTGCGACGTATGGTCTGACACCTGACAGGCAGACTCCCAACCCCTTTAACCTTTGCAATAATGCTGGCAGCACTCCTATGTCTATTCTTTTTTGACCAAGTAAGTTTTATTGAAAACTTTTTGTTATTATACAGCAACCAAACTATATAACATTATTATGTACATACAGTATATTCTTAAATCGGGACATCTATCCTGTTAATACTGCCAGCGAGTCCATAGATAGAGTCCCGAGACATAAAAAAAAGAAAACATTTCTTTATCAGTGATCCTCTGATAGCTCTCTCACATGTCTATTCTGAAAAGACAATCTCTGTATGTGATGGTGAGCATGTGCACTCCACTTCTTTGATCGACCATGACGAGGTCTGTTCTGAGTGGATCCTGTCATGTTAAACCACTGTATGGTCTTGACCAAAGTGTTGCAGCTCAGTTTCAGGGTGTTGTTAATCTTCTTATAGCCAAGGCCATCTTTATGTAGAGCAACAATTTTTTTTTCAGATCCTCAGAGAATTCATTGCCATGAAGTGCCATATTGAACTTCCAGTGACCAGTATGAGAGAGTGTGTGAGGGATAACACCAAATTTAACACACCTGCTCCCTGTTCACACCTAAGACTGTGTAACACTAATGAGTTACATGACACTGGGGAACGAAGTGGCTAATTGGGCACAATTTGGCCATTTTCACTTAGGAGCACACCAAATTTACACTCTAAGGCTAGGGACGCACTTTGCGTTCTCCTACTTGCAGTTCTAAACGCACGTTTTTTACTTAATTGATTTGACCAAAGTTGCCTTTTCCAGAATTTTAGCGCTAAAAACACATGCGTATTTGCAGCGTTTTTGATGCGTTTTCAGTGCTTTTTACATGCGTTTCCACCTGCTTTTTGCCAGATGTGTTTTGTAAATCTTGACACTGCTAAAAAAAGTTTAAACAGTCAAAAATAATGAAAAAAGAGAAAAAAAAAGGATTAAATACATAATTTGATAAATTATAAAGAAAATAGAAATATATAATGAAATTATAGCGGTAATATAGTATTTATTAGAAAAATAGCAATAAATTCTAAATTTTCTTTAATTTAATTGTCGGATTATGTGTGTGTGAAAAGGGACATATGAAATCATTAAATTAATGTGAAAAAAGCATGCGTTTTGTTAGTCCAAAACGCATGTTTTCTGCACAGAAAAAGCAGGTAAAATGCAGAAGTTTGTAGGAATCTTGGTTTTTGACCATTCTCATTGACTTCAATGTTAACAAAACACACCCAAAAATGGCAAAAACAACTGACAAGGTGCTTCTTTGAACGCTTGGTTTTTGCCACAAAATATGCAAATTAAACGCAGCTTTTTAAAATGCAAAATGGGGTCTGGAAATCACATTTATCCATTGAATATCATGGAAACGCAAAACGCAGGCCATTTGGCATGAAAAAGGTGCTTCTCAAAACGCTGCAGAAACGCAGGTAAAAACGCAAAGTGGGGCCCTAGCCTTATACAAGCTGTGCACTGACTACTTTACATTGTGGTAAAGTTGCATATCTTGTGTTATCCCAAGAAAATATATAATAAAATATTTATAAAAATATGAAGGTATACTCACTTTTGTGATATAGTGTATGTACATACAATACACAAAGGCATATGCATATTGCACAAAGTGGCATATTATACCACAACGCAAAAAAACACCCTATGTTATCATCAACATTTGTAATTTAAAGGGAACCTATCAGGTCTCTTATGCCCTCCAACCCAGGAGCATTCTTATATGAATGCCAAAATTACCTGCCTAACCGGCCCTGTATAATGCTATTTACTAAGATCACTGTTTAAAAATAGCATTTACAAAGGGCGCTAATCATATACTAAATAGCCCTTTGACTAGTCGAAGGGTTGTTGTTTCCCCAGAGTAGCCGTCCCTCTTTCCATGTTATCACGCTCCTGTGGGCGTACATTGCCAGCTTCATAACTGCCCACAGCAGTGTGACTGACATCCCAGCATGTGCAGGGTGGAGGAAAAGAGGAATAACATAGTTTTTAGAGACATATGTATAGCATTTAAGGATAATACAGGCAGAATTAAAGAGGTTATTAGGCTGATAAAGTGCTTTTTTTAGTGTTAAATGATGCCAGGTTTCATTAAATTTGGGAAAAAAATGGGAACCTTAACGTTTTATTTTTCTGTCGATGGACCCGTGTTAGGCCTGCGACACACATCCGTGCCGCCGGCACTTGTTTGTCATTTTTTACACGTACCGGCGGCACGGAGACACGTACAGCAATGCTACCCTATGGTAGCAGGCACACACACGTAAAACCACACGGAACGTGTGTCCATGTGCGTTTGTACGTGTGGGCGTTTTTCAAAGCGCTGACATGTCAGTTTTTTCTCCGGCAGTACGGGTGTCACACGGCCCGCACCCGTACTACACGGGTGTAGTGTGGATGCGGTCCCGTGTGACACATGCCGGAGAAAACACAAGTGTCAGTGAAAAAAAAAAAAAAACCATTTACTCACCTTCTCCTGCCCTCCTGTCTCTGCCGCTGCTGCCTCTTGCTGCCGACCGCCGCTCATTATTCTCATAGAATATTCACTTCACTGCCTGGCAGCAGCAGCAGCGGGGAGACGGGAGGGCTGGCGACCTAGGATCAGCACCACGGACAGCAGCGCGGACAGCAGGAAGGACCAGGTGAGTATGATAATTACCGGTTCTACGTGTGCTATCGCGGATAGCACACGTAGAACACACGTGTCCCGCACGTACCAGAGACACGTACTTACCTGCACGCAACACGCAGGGGAAATACGTGTCTCTCGGCACGTGCGTGATTTTCACGTGAATGTGGCAGAGGCCTTAGCTGTATTTTCTATTGATATTTGTTGCATAACATGGCTTGATTGCTTTTTATTGCATTTACTTTGGGAGTGATCTGACAAATTTTTGAGTCTTGTTCTTTTTTCTCTTTTATGTTAACGGATCAGACATTTACTGTACCAGCAAAACCATATAAATATATTCTTTATTTTCTATTTTAAAACCTTTTCTCCTTTAGTGTTTCAGGGAACTGCCTGATTTAATACTACATTATTGTAATATATAGATAAAAATGATGTTCTCCTATAAAGCCGACCATAGACTGAACTTGACAAGGGGACAAAGATGGTAGCCTTTAGTAAGCACCTGGCTGCCATTATAAACCATTTGTACCCTGCAATCTCATTGCGGGGTATGGTAAGGGTGAATTGGAAGCTGATGCACATTCGAACTGGCAATCACCTCATTTATATGCTTCTGTCGATGATTAACCGCAATATTTAAATGGCAAGACAGTGGCAATCAGGGCAAGGTACCATTACTGCTGTTAGGTCGGGGCCATACGGGTACTAGTGCAATGCTCGCATGACACTCGGCTCGCGCAGGCAGCACAACAGGAGCCTAGTGTCATGCTAGTATCCCTGCGACTGCAGTCCGACTGTGCGTGCGGATCTCAGCTGCGGGAGGCATGCCGGCTCTCCGGAGGGGAGGGCCGGCTCTGAGGAGGGGCGGGCCGGTGCTGCAGAGGGGAGGGAGGGATTTACCTCTCTCTCGCCTCCGTAGCCGGCTATTGCGATTCTCGCTCTGCACGCGTGGTACACCGGTGTAATGTGAGTGCAGTGCGATTTTTCTCTCGCCCCATTCACTTGAATGGGTGCGAGAGAAAAGAGTCTCGCCTTACAATCGCAGCACGCAGCATGCTGCGATTGTTTTCTCGATCCGATTAGGGCTGAGAAAATAATCGCACATGTGCGCTGACACACAGGCTAATATTGGTCCGAGTGGACATGACCGCCATGGACTCAAGTGAACCCTGATGTCACCACGAACACGGACGAAAACAGCTGAAGACAGCCAAGTGACAAGCAGTGCAGTGAATACCCCCGGAAGTTAACAGGACCTTCCATGACGTCATAGCCATGTGACCACTGTGTAACCCACGAGGTAATACAACATTAAGACCAGACTAGTTACATGGCTATGATGTCATGGAAGGTCCTGTAGTCAGTGGTGGTTAACCAGGGGCATAGCAATGATCGGACCCGGAAGCAGAAGCGGCTGGGAGACAGAGTCTGCAGGGCGTGTTGTGGGACCTGTAAGTACAGTCATATGAAAAAGTTTGGGCACCCCTATTAATGTTAACTTTTTTTCTTTATAACAATTTGGGTTTTTGCAACAGCTATTTCAGTTTCATATATCTGTGTCGCCCTGGGCAAGCCAGGGGACACAGGTCACACACCACCACACCCCACACTCCAGGTAGGCACATCACAGCTAACCACAAATCCTTGTTGCCTTCCTCCAGAGGTTGATGATGCACACCAGGGGGTGGGCCAGGCGGTTGGCTCCGCCCACCAATGAGCTCACAGCTCTGGAGGCAGGAAGTAACCAGGCAGAGAGCTCAGGGACGAGCTTGAGTGAACAGCAGAAAGCCCAGGCAGGGCAAGTGTAAGGAGCTAAGTGAAGGAGTAAACAAGCAGGGAAAGTAAGAAAGTGGAAAAGGAGGAAAAGCAAGTAAAGTGACAGAAGAGGAAGACAGCCTGAAGGGTCCAGCTTTGTGAGGGCCAGAACAGCAAGGTCAGCAACGGCGGTGACTGTCTGGAGGGGGACCGTTTGGAAGTTCCTGGAAGGACCCCGTTGGCTGTGTGCCCGGTGGTCTGGAGCAGTGTTCCGAAGGACAGTCAGCACCAGGGCAGGGGCCTCTCGGACCCCGGCAAGGCTAGGAGTCGCCAGATTTGCCAAATCCGTCAGTGACGGGCACGCAGATCCCCCAACAACCAAGTCCCGATTGAAGGCAACAGCCCAACCCGTATTGGAGAGACACCGCCACCGCCACGGCACAAGTTTCTCAGGGTCAGCGCCTGCGGGCAAAGTGTAGAGCTCCTCTGGCCCAGATTGCAGCCGGGGAGCGGGTAACCGGAGGGAATCCACCGCTACCATCAGTCAACACAGGTGCAAGGAAGAGGGACATCACCGTCACCTACCGGGAGTGCAGGTGCGGCCGTCTGTGGGACCGTCCTACCAGCCGTTGGTTTACCGTACAAACTGTGTCCGTGTGTCGGGCTGGGTGAGTGCCATAGTGCCGCAAGGCACAGCGCTGCCCCCGCGTCCCTGCGCCCTCCAGGCCCTACACTTCACATCTCATCACCGGGCCCCGGGATCACCAACCCCTACCCACGGAGGGGCAACACAACACCTGGCTGCTCCGCATCACCATCCCCAGGACCCCCACACTGAGCAGCGGTGGTGCAATCACCACAACCGTGGGTGGCGTCACGAACTATAACAATCCCCACACCCAACAAACACCCCCTTTCACTCACGGGCGAGGAGTGTCGCTCGAGAAACCCCGGGATCCGGCCCACCGCTCGAGCCACCACTGAGCAGCTGCCGGACCCGAGCAGAAGGGGTGAGCGCGGTGTGCTGACACCCTCCTCCCCGCCCGCGACAACTTGGCGTCACGAACAGGATCTTACCGCTCTGCCGTCAGGTAGAGGTGCGCCTTGTTACCGCCGGAGGCATCCGGCAGAAAAATTTCAGAAGCCGCCATCTTTGGCGCGAAAAGTTCCCGCTCGAGCGTCTTCTCGAGCAGTAGAGGCGCGAAGGCCAAAACCCCGCCCCGAGAGAGGAGGGGCCGAAAAGAGCTAAGGGGGACGCGATGGCGGCTGGACGCATGTAGCTGCGGCTATAAATGCAGGGACGCCAGGACCTTGCAAGAATACCGTTCCTGGAAGCAACCAGTGAAGACACCATGTGGATGCCGTCCCGCGACACCGTACCCCCCGCGCCTGGAACCGCGGCGTGGGTGGAGATCCGGACCGCGCAGCTCTATCAACGGCTGCAGGTCAAGATGCAGCTCCTCATGGAGGAGTGGGAGGCCGACATGGCGGACGTTGTAGCCACCGTGCGGAGACGCGAGGAGGAGGCGGAGAAAGGGAGGGTGAGTGACCCACGTCCCAATCCCCTTGCAGGGCCGGTCATCGCGGCTGTGGGGCCCGGTCCAAGCCCTCTCCCCCCGTTGCCTCCCTGGCCACCCGTCTCGGAGGCCATGACCCCGCCACTAGGCCCGCTACCACCGCAACCGGTAGCGATACCCAGCCCGTCCGCCCCAGCGGACCGACCTGTAGCCGGAGCCCGCAACAAACCGGAGGCATTACCATGGAAGGCCCCGAAGATTGTGCCAGAGACAGTCCCCGAGCAGTATCCCGAGCCGGAGCCGACAACCCGCTCCGAGCCGAAGGCCCGGCTGCGGAAAGCCCCTGTGCCCATCCCCCACACCTCGGCTGAGGTGGCGCCGGGTTGTTGCTGCAAGGCAGCGCCCAAGGCCATGACACCGCGGGATACGCTACCCACCTTCCTGACAGTGGGTAACGTGCTGGATGTCCCGCGGGGCTCAACCCGTGCGCCGGAGCAGGTAGCAGCGCCATACTGGGACAGGGAGCCGACAAAGCTGGGCCTGGAGATCGCGGAGAGGGAGAGAAGGAAAGCCGAGCTGGTGGCCCGAGCCATTCGGGAAAAAGAAAACTTGCGGCAAGCGACCTTCCGTGTCCGGGGCCCGTTCTACGAGGGACAGGTGAGGCGATTCGATATCCGCCGGGGCTACGGATTCATATACGAACCGGGCCTGGAGGCCGAGGTGTTTGTGGCCCGGCGGGACGTGCATGCCCATCTGCCCGAGGAGCATCCTGGCCGCAATCTCATACCAGGGGACATGGTGCGTTACACCCGGCACTGCGGAGAGAGGGGGTGGTTTGCCCTGGACGTAAAGCTGAGGGGCAGCCCGGAGAGCAAGGTGTGCTCTGCATCCCCTCCCTCGGATGAAGCAGAAAAAGGACCGGAGTAGGGCAGCGGATGCCCGTTGCACCGTCCCCGTTGGGACCACCACTGAGTTGCTTGTTAGCTGTGTGTAGTTTGAAAAAGTTCTGCAAATGATAAGAAGAAAATGATTATACCGAGTACTTCACCTGATTTGCTTTGTGATTTGCAACCGGCAGGAGCCGGCACCGTTGTCCCCGTGGGGACCGTTAAAAGTTTATTTGGCATGGGAACTATCCATGGACAAGCCCGTGAACTTGCAGGGCACCACAAACGTTAAGTGGCTTGTAAATATGTTGGGTACCGTTACCGTTTCCGCAATGCCGCCTCCGGAGAGGCAGGTTGGAGGGAGGGCCCTCAGCAGAGCAGGCTGGGGCCCAGCCACCAAAGGAACCGGTGGCTACCCTCTGGAGGGGAAGGACAGATCCCACTCGGGTAACTTGTGCTGGACTGTGGGTCAAGGGGTGCTGCCTGGGTTTTAGGGGCAGCATCAGGGCCAGGTTGCTTGGGTGGGAGAGAGCGGAAACCGTGACCGTACACCGTTGCAACGTTTAAGTAAATGTGCCTCCCGTCTTGGGAAGAGTTTTGATTAAAAATGTATTTATGTTTGCTTAACCCTTGTTACCCCTTTTCACAGAAAAATAAAACCGGTGTAGGACGGCAGCCCGCGGACGGTCTGCATTTTGCTAAGGGGGAATGTGTCGCCCTGGGCAAGCCAGGGGACACAGGTCACACACCACCACACCCCACACTCCAGGTAGGCACATCACAGCTAACCACAAATCCTTGTTGCCTTCCTCCAGAGGTTGATGATGCACACCAGGGGGTGGGCCAGGCGGTTGGCTCCGCCCACCAAGGAGCTCACAGCTCTGGAGGCAGGAAGTAACCAGGCAGAGAGCTCAGGGACGAGCTTGAGTGAACAGCAGAAAGCCCAGGCAGGGCAAGTGTAAGGAGCTAAGTGAAGGAGTAAACAACCAGGGAAAGTAAGAAAGTGGAAAAGGAGGAAAAGCAAGTAAAGTGACAGAAGAGGAAGACAGCCTGAAGGGTCCAGCTTTGTGAGGGCCAGAACAGCAAGGTCAGCAACGGCGGTGACTGTCTGGAGGGGGACCGTTTGGAAGTTCCTGGAAGGACCCCGTTGGCTGTGTGCCCGGTGGTCTGGAGCAGTGTTCCGAAGGACAGTCAGCACCAGGGCAGGGGCCTCTCGGACCCCGGCAAGGCTAGGAGTCGCCAGATTTGCCAAATCCGTCAGTGACGGGGACGCAGATCCCCCAACAACCAAGTCCCGATTGAAGGCAACAGCCCAACCCGTATTGGAGAGACACCGCCACCGCCACGGCACAAGTTTCTCAGGGCCAGCGCCTGCGGGCAAAGTGTAGAGCTCCTCCGGCCCAGATTGCAGCCGGGGAGCGGGTAACCGGAGGGAATCCACCGCTACCATCAGTCAACATAGGTGCAAGGAAGAGGGACATCACCGTCACCTACCGGGAGTGCAGGTGCGGCCGTCTGTGGGACCGTCCTACCAGCCGTTGGTTTACCGTACAAACTGTGTCCGTGTGTCGGGCTGGGTGAGTGCCATAGTGCCGCAAGGCACAGCGCTGTCCCCGCGTCCCTGCGCCCTCCAGGCCCTACACTTCACATCTCATCACCGGGCCCCGGGATCACCAACCCCTACCCACGGAGGGGCAACACAACACCTGGCTGCTCCGCATCACCATCCCCGGGACCCCCACACTGAGCAGCGGTGGTGCAATCACCACAACCGTGGGTGGCGTCACGAACTATAACAATCCCCACACCCAACAAACACCCCCTTTCACTCACGGGCGAGGAGTGTCGCTCGAGAAACCCCGGGATCCGGCCCACCGCTCGAGCCACCACTGAGCAGCTGCCGGACCCGAGCAGAAGGGGTGAGCGCGGTGTGCTGACACCCTCCTCCTCGCCCGCGACATATCTAATAATTGATGGACTCAGTAACATTTCTGGATTGAAATAAGGTTTATTGTATTAACAGAAAATGTGCAATCCGCATTCTGGGCTAAATTGTCACATTATTTCTGCCTTCCAGGCTACAGTTCCTAAATTTGAATCCTATGCATTAAAGGGGTTTTCCCTCTTACAAAGTTAATTTTAAAGTTCATTTTAATTAATAGATAATGTAATAATAATAAGTTCCACAATTGGATGTGTTTAAATATCCTTGTGCTGAGATCATCTTATATATGTGCCAGAGCTATTTACTGTGTAATGGATGTGTCTGACCGTACAGGGACATGGTCTGATCATAACACATCTCCTGGGCAGGTGAAGAAATAAGATTATAAAGACACTAGAAGGTGGCCCGATTCTACGCATCGGGTATTCTAGAATTTACGTATTGTGTAGTTCATGTATGATTTTTGTTATAGATATAGATATATATATATATATATATATATATATAGATGTTGTTGTGTGTAGTTACCAAGTGTTTGTGTAGGGCGCTGTACATGTTCTGGGTGTTGTCTGGGTGTGGCGGGGGGTGAGACCGGTGTTGTATGTGTGTTGCGTTATTTGTGAAGCGCTGTGTGTCTGTCGCGTTGTGTGTGTGTGTGTTGCGCGGTTTGTGTGGGTGTGGTGTGTTTTGGGGGGAGGTATGTTTTGTGCAATGTGTGTGTTGTGCGGTATGTGCGTATATTTATGTATGCCGCGGTGTTTGTGTGTTGGGTGTTGTGTGTGTGCAGCGTTGTCTGTGTGTGTGGGTGTCTGTGTATGGCGGTGTTTGTGGTTCCCTGTGTGTGTGTGTGTGTGTTGGGGGGAGGTGTGCACCTCCCATCGTGCTCCATCTCCCATGCTGCACCCCCCCCATCATGCCCCATCCCCTATGCTGCGCATTCCCCATCGTGCTCCATCCCCCATGCTGCACACCCCCCATTGTGCTCCATCCCCCATGCTGCGCACTCCCCATCGTGCTCCATCCTCCATGCTGCGCACTCCACATCGTGCTCCATCCTCCATGCTGCGCACTCCCCATCATGCTCCATCCCCCATGCTGCGCACCCCCCATCGTGCTACATCCTCCATGCTGCGCACCCCCCATCGTGCTACATCCCCCATGCTGCGCACTCCCCATCGTGCTACATCCCCCATGCTGCGCACTCCCCATCGTGCTACATCCCCCATGCTGCGCACCCCCCATCGTGCTACATCCCCCATCGTGCTACATCCCCCATGCTGCGCACTCCCCATCGTGCTACATCCCCCATGCTGCGCACCCGCCATCGTGCTCCATCCGCCATGCTGCGCACTCCCCATCGTGCTACATCCGCCATGCTGCGCACTCCCCATCGTGCTACATCCCCCATGCTGCGCACTCCCCATCGTGCTACATCCCCCATGCTGCGCACTCCCCATCGTGCTACATCCCCCATGCTGCGCACCCCCCATCGTGCTACATCCCCCATCGTGCTACATCCCCCATCGTGCTACATCCCCCATGCTGCGCACTCCCCATCGTGCTACATCCCCCATGCTGCGCACCCACCATCGTGCTCCATCCGCCATGCTGCGCACTCCCCATCGTGCTACATCCCCCATGCTGCGCACTCCCCATCGTGCTACATCCCCCATGCTGCGCACCTCCCCATCGTGCTACATCCCCCATGCTGCGCACTCCCCATCGTGCTACATCCCCCATGCTGCGCACTCCCCATCGTGCTACATTCCCCATGCTGCACACTCCCCATCGTGCTACATCCCCCATGCTGCGCACTCCCCATCGTGCTACTTCCCCCATGCTGCGCACTCCCCATCGTGCTACATCCCCCATGCTGCGCACCCCCCATCGTGCTCCATCCCCCATGCTGCGCACCCCCCATCGTGCTACATCCCCCATGCTGCGCACTCCCCATCGTGCTACATCCCCCATGCTGCGCACTCCCCATCGTGCTACATCCCCCATGCTGCGCACCCCATCGTGCTACATCCCCCATGCTGCGCATCCCCCATCGTGCTACATCCCCCATGCTGCGCACCCCCCATCGTGCTACATCCCCCATGCTATAATAGTTCTCCTATTATACTCAGAGAGGAGTATAATAGGAGGACTGTAATAGGAGGAGTAGTCCTGGGGGGAGAGGAGTATAATGCCGGCTCCCTGCACATGTGTACCGGGAGCCGGTGTACACTGGTAACTATGATACACATCGGGTAACTAAGGGACCATAGTTACCCGATGTGTATAATGGTTACCAGCGTTCACGGCCTCCGTCAAGATCCCAGCATCGCAAGGTTATGTCTGGCGCTGCTGGGATCGTGAAGGAGCCGGTGTACACTGGTAACTATGATACACATCGGGTAACCAAGGGACCTTAGTTACCCGATGTGTATAATGGTTACTAGCGTTCACGGGCTCCGTCAAGATCACAGCATCGCAAGGTTATGTCTGGCGCTGCTGGGATCGTGACGGAGCCGGTGTAGAAGCAAGCGATATCCCAGGATGTTGTGAGTGTGTGGATGTGATGTGTGAAGTGTGTGTGAGAGTGAGTGTGATCTGATGTGTGTGTACTCACCTGGGAGTCGGAGCTCCATGTCAGTTGGGCCAGAGCGAGCGTACATTGCGTGAGGGGGGCGGGGCCTGCAGAGAGCCGGGGCGAGAGGCCAATCCGTGTGGGGGGGCGGGGCCATGGCGAGCCCAGCGGCCAATCAGCTTTGTGTCACCGTAAGGACACAATTTTGGAGCATGACAGACAGACAGACAGACAGAATAAGGCAATTATATATATAGATTACAGCAGGGGATCATAAATGATTCTGTTTGTGAGGTAAAACATTTCCCTGTCTGTTTTTAAATCAGATCAAAGAAAGAATTATTTGTGATCCTGTGCTGTAATATCTATATACCTTTTTACTTCCTCCCCTACCAGTAGATGTGGTATGATCAGACCATGTCCCTATTCGGTCAGACATGGCCATTACACAGTACATAATAGGGGCACATAAATAGGATTATCTCAGCACAGGAGCATTTTATTAAATAATTAATTTAATGTGGGAAAACCCTTTTAAGTGAGCACATTCAAATTCATAGAGGGATCCTATCTACAAATTGAGATGATGTCAGATGCATGATGGGAGGGCCTCACTTTCTTATACTGGTATATACAGATGATGGGGATGATGAACACAAACAGGATGAGTGTAAATGTGTGGACATGTCAGTCTTGCTGGGCTCTACTCCCCCACAGGCCACTGTGTAGCTGAACAGGCTTGTGGTATGTGGTATGTCTGCCCCTGAATGAGTTAATAAATATGATCAATCTTTTATTCATTGCTGTTAATGTTTGTTCCAGATGTCCTCATATTAGTATACATTTACTATCTATTTTATATGTTTTTGTAGCCTGCAGCACCGGCTCCACTATCCAGTTCTCCTGCTGAAGAAGAAATAGCACCAATGTTCCTCTCAGAGATCATTCTTGATACTCAGTTGTTATGGTTTGCGCCTTCTATGGATGATTTTCAGGTTTGTGTCACAGTTAACCAACAAAAAAATAAGATAGGGCACTGCTCGCAGGCTAAGGGTATAGGATATAAAGGATATTTTGGACATGTATCATTTAGGTTGGAAAAATACGTTAAAGAAGTGTTTTTTATTTATTTACAATATTTTGATGCATTTTTTAGGCTAGGTTCACACACTGCGTTTTTTTTACGCTGCGTTTTTGTGCGTTTTGTGCGGCAAAAACGCGATTTGGTGCGTTTTTTGCTGAGTTTTGCTGCGTTTTTGCTCACTGCGTCTTTATGCGTTTTTTATCAGTGAACAAAAAAAAAGGTCTGATGTCATTTCCTTCTTCAATATGTTCTTCATTCTCCACTAGTGTATGCAGGAGAGCAGACAGCTGCAGAACTACAAGGCTCAGCATACTCCATCCAATAGTAGAAAGAAGTTTTTTGCCCAGCTCACCTGTGTGATGGAAGCCAGTAATCCTGGGCTGTGCACGGAGAAGAGGTTTGGAGAGCCAGTCCATGTGCATTGAAATTGGTTGAAGGATTTCACCAGCACAAAACTCCAGGCATTTTTTTCTTTAAAATAAAAATTCCTTTATTTTCTTATCATTAAAAAGTCCATGCTATGGTGGTCAAGCCCATGTCAGACTGAATAAGAACTGGGTGTTCGAAACGCGTCCTCTCTGACATGGGCTTGACCACCATAGCATGGACTTTTTAATGATAAGAAAATAAAGGAAGTTTTATTTTAAAGAAAAAAATGCCTGGAGTTTTGTGCTGGTGAAATCCTTCAACCAATTTCCATCCAATAGTGTATGCAGGAGAGCAGACAGCAGCTGTCGAACTACAAGGCTCAGCATCCTCCATCTAATAGTGTATGCAGGAGAGCAGACAGCAGCTGTCGAACTACAAGGCTCAGCATCCTCCTTCCAGGACTGTATGCAGGATTTCTTTGCCCCCCCAAACAAAAAAAAAATGACGTGGGCTTCGCCATATTTTTGTATGCTAGCCGGGTACAGCAGGCAGGTGCGGGCTGCCCCCAACCCCCAGCTGCCTATTTGTACCCAGCTGGGAACCAAAAATATAGAGAAGCTCTTTTTTTTAATAATTTCATGAATTTCATGAAATAATTAAAAAGAAAATGACATGAGCTTCGCCTAATTTGTGTGTCCAGCCGGGTACAACTAGGCAGCTGGGGATTGGAATCCACAGTGCAGGGTGCCCATGCTTTCTGGGCACCCCCGCTGCGAATTGCAGTCCGCAGCCACCCCAGAAAATGGCGCTTTCATAGAAGCGCCATCTTCTGGCGCTGTATCTAACTCTTCCAGCTGCCCTGATGCCGGGTGGCTCACTGGGTAATAATGGGGTTAGGACTAGCTGTATATTATCAGCTGGCACTAAGCCCGAAATTCATGGTGTCACGCCAATATTAGACATGGCCACCATGAATTTCTAGTAAAGATAAAAAAACCATAACACACAGAAAAATATTTTTATTAGAAATAAAACACAACACAATTAATGACTCCATCTTTATTGAAATAAAGAACCCCCCTCTGCAGTAATCCTGGGTCAAGGGTCCCGCGCCGTCCAATCCGCATCCAATATCATCTGATCGGTTTGCTGTCAGGTTCAAGTGCCTGAATCACATCACACATCAGCTGATTGCATAAAAGCCGTTTATACAATCAGCAGATACATCGGTGCAAAAAAAATAAATACTCACTTATATGCTGATTACCGGCAGCTCCTAGAGCGAGTCTGATCCTGCAGGTGATCCATCGCTAGGTCCTGTATCCTGCAGGCATACGTACCCGGGGAGACTGCACACACCCGGAGCGGCGGTACCGGGAGGAGATGGGAGCGGGCATGGCACCGGGAGTCTGCAGACAGGTGAGTATGACTTTTTTTTTTTCTACTGTTCACTTTTGATTTCGCAGCTGCCTCCACCTCCTGCCCAGACATGGCGCCGCACGGCAGCATACATGCACAGGATTGGAGGTGGACGCAGCGGAGACGGTACTGGGAGGATTCACGCTTCTGTGTTTACTGACAGAAGGAATCCTCTTCCTGTACATGTCACTTTACTACCCACCTCCTTCGTTTATAGCTGCGTTTTTGGTCTTAGAAACGCACTAAAACGCACCAAAACGCACCTATTTGCGTTTCTCATTGCGTCTTTCAACATCCCATTGCCCTCAATGGATGAAAAGCGCAGTGAAAAACGCGGGAATAATTGACATGCTGCGTTTTTGTGGCACCACAAAAACGCAGCGGAAAAAAAAACGCTGTGTGCAGACAGCAAAAATGAAAACTCATAGACTTTGCTGGGGAAGCAAAGTCATGCAGTTTTCTGAGCAAAAACGCACCCGAAAACTGCGCAAAAACGCCGCGAAAAACGCACTGTGTGAACTTACCCTAACAGTTTTCTTGGTGTGCTTTGTTATGCATTTTTAATTACTGTGTAATATAAGTTGTATTAAAATAGTTTGGTTTTTGGCATATTTCCAATGCAAAAGTCTCTGCAAAGATGCATCAAAAATGCACAAAAAAATTGCATGATGCTTGTTTTTTTTAGAACTTATTAAAAAACGTGGGAAAAATGTGATGTGCTCACTACAGGCACTCTTTCTCATTTAAATAAAGGGGAATATTGTTACAAGCATATTTGAAGTGAGTTTTTTGTTTGTTTGTTTTTTTAATATAGAATCTGCACCAAAACCATGGAAAAAAAAACTATGTTAACACAACCTAAAAATTAGAGTAGACCGACATACACGTTCTGCACTTCCAAGACACCAGAATGTCAAGATACGAAGTGTAAAGGGGCTGTCCGAGAGTTTAAGAAATTGTTCTGGAAGCAGTAAATGTTAAAAAAATAAAAAAACAAACATCACAAAAGCAAGCATTATTGACTTGTTAAATCTCTCTGTGCTCCATCATGGGTGCACTGTGGCCTTTGTATATTTTCCTGATGCAGTACTGTGTGGTACATTTACTGACGCTGGTGATTGGCTGCCGCAGCCACATGGATGTAGGGTCAATACTACAAAATAATAAGACTAGCAGAAACCACCAGAGCAGTTCAGTTTGTATATGGCTGGTGTATTCAAAGTGAGACCAATAGACAGATAGATAGATAAATAGAAAAAGAGATGATAGATAGATCGATAGATAGATAGAACGAAAAATAGATGATAGCTAGATAGATAATTGATACAGTTGAAACCAGAAGTTTCCTCTGATCTCTATAAAGACACATGCATGTTTTTCTCACTATGTGACATGAAATCAAAATAAACCTTTCCCTATTTAGGTCAATTAGGAACCAAAATTATTTATATTTGCCAAATACCAGAAAAATGAGGGGGAGAGAGAGAGAGAGAATGTTATAAGCATTTTTATTACTTTCCGCAAAGTCAAAAGTTTACATTTATTTCAGTAGTATTTGGTACTATTGTACTTAAACTGTATGACTAGAGTCAAAGGTTTTGGATATTCTTCCACAAGATTCTCACACCAGTTCTGTCATGAAGAATGGGCCCAAATTCCTACCAACTAGTGTAACTGAGCCATGTTTGTGGATCGCGTTGCTTGCACCTGCCTTTTCAGCTTTGCCCATAAATTTTCAATTGGATTGAGATCAGGGCTTTGTGATGGCCACTCCAAAACATTGATTTTGTTATCATTAAGCCACTTTGTAACCATTTGGCAGTATGCTTCGAGTCATTGTCCATTTGGAAGACCCATTTTCACCCAAGCTTTAAGTTCCTAGCTGATGTCTTGAGATGTTGCTTCAGTATTCTGACATAATCTTCTTTCCTTATGATGCCATCTATTTTGTGAAGTGCACCAGTCCCTCCTCCAGCAAAACAACCCCACAACATGATTACACCAATTCTATCAAAAGGAATGGGCCCAAATTCCTACCAACTATTGTGAGAAGATTGTGGAAAGATATCCAAAACGTTTGACCCAAGTCATACAGCTTAAGGACAGTAGAACCAAATACTAATGAAATGGATGGAAACTTTTGACTTTGCAGAAAGTAATAAAAATTCCATAAAAGATTCTCTCTCTCATTATTCTGGTATTTGGCAAATATAAAGAATTTTGGTTCCTAATTAACCTAAAATGGGAAAGTTTTATTTTAATTTCATGTCATATAGTGAGAAAAACATGCAGATATGTCTTTATATAGAGCGGAGGGAAACTTCTGGCTTCATCTATAGATAATAAACAAATAGATAGATGGATGGATAGAGAGAGATAGATAGAATAGAGATAGATAGATAGAGAGATAGATCGATAGAATAGAGATAGATAGATAGTGTGATAGCTATAGATAGAATAGAGATAGATAGATAGAGAGATAGATAGAGAGAATAGAGATAGATAGAGAGATAGATAGAATAGAGATAGATAGATAGAGAGATAGATCGATAGAATAGAGATAGATAGAGATAGATCGATAGAATAGAGATAGATAGAGTGATAGCTATAGATAGAATAGAGAGAGATAGATAGAGACATAGATAGATAGAATAGATAGATATTGATCTCAGCTTATTTCTAACAAATTTTCATTTTTGTAGGACAGCATTGCTGAAGTGGTCAACCAATTCCAAAAAACTGTTTTGTCATTAGCCAACCTTGTCCCAGACTCCTATTTTGATGCCTTTACTCAGCCGACTATTAACAATAAGCTGGAGGAGAAGACTTGTGGAGAGGGCCCAAGTTTAAGCACCATGTTTGAAGATGACAAACATTTACAGAGTCTAGTTTCTCAAACAAAGGTGAGTTGTAAATGACATCCATCTGTAGATTTTTCAGCTTTGCACATCTGCTCTTTAGGCCACGTTCCCATGTTCAGTATTTGGTCAATATTTTAGATCAGTATTTGAAAGACACAAACCAGGAGTGGAACAATCAAAGTATATTAAAAACACGGGCACCACTTTTGCATTTTTCATCCACTCCTAGTTTTTGTTTTACAAATACTGATAAAAAAACCTCACTAAATACTCAGCATGTGCATGGGGCCTTAAAGTGACAATGGAGAGCATTTTCTCACTTTTCAGCAGGAACAATTCTGGTATTTATTCTTTGGTGTGGGGCAATCTCTCTGTCACCAGCACCGGACATTCCTGACACTGTGCGTGCTGTTAGGATTCACAAGTCTTCAGTCACTAAGGCCCTGTGTGCACACACTGCGTTTTTACACGCGTTTTTTTTGGTGTTTTTGCTGCAGAAATTTCTTGAGAAAATGGTTGTAACCTTTCTGCAGACATTCCCCAGCAAAACTCAAGAACATTCTTTCTGCGGAATTTCTTGAGAAAAAGAATGAGCATGTCACGTCTTTTCTGCAGGTACCTGCGTTTTTTGCCATAGTAGTAAAAAAACGCAGGGACCAACCTGCGAAAAAAATGCATCAAAAACGCGGTAAAAACACATGCGTTATTGATGCTCTTTTTTAACACAAGTGCGCTAATCTTTCATACTCTTAAGAAATTTCTTGAGAAATTTCTTGAGAAAAATCCTTTTTCTAGTCCGCACAGGGCCTAAGGCGGGCTTTGCACACTACGACATCGCAGGTGCGATGTCGGTGGGGTCAAATTGAAAGTGACGCACATCTGGCGTCGCATGCGATATCGTAGTGTGTAAATCCTAGATGATACGATTAATGATCGCAAAAGCGTCGTAATCGTATCATCGGTGTAGCGTCTGCGAATTCCATAATTATTCTGACGCGACGGTCCGATGTTGTTCCTCGCTCCTGCGGCAGCACACATTGCTGTGTGTGAAGTCACAGGAGCGAGGAACATCTCCTACCGGCGTCACCGCGGCTTCCGTCGGCTATGCGGAAGGAAGAAGGTGGGCGGGATGTTTACATTCCACTCATCTCTGCCCCTCCGCTCCTAATGGCCGCTTGCCGTGTGACGTCGCAGTGACGCCGCACGACCCGTCCCCTTAATAAGGAGGCGGGTCGCCGACCAGAGCGACGTCGCAGGTCAGGTGAGTGCATGTGAAGCTGCCATAGCGATAATGTTCGCTACGGCAGCTATCACAATGATATCACAGCTGCGACGGGGGCGGGGACTATCGCGCTCGGCATCGCAGCATCGGTTTGCGATGTCGCAGCGTGCAAAGTACCCCTTAGAGTGACTGAATACTCCAGCCCCATACCTGGACAACCCCTTTAAATGCTCTGTCTCTCTCTTCGGCTCCATGCGCACGCTGCAGTTTGTTCACATTTTTTGGTGCAGTTTTAATGACATAAAGTTCTCACTTTTGTCTTCCCTGCAATGTCTATGAGAATTCAGATTTGCTATCCGCACTTTGTAGTTTTTTTGTCTGCAGTTTGTCACAAACTTCTGACAAAAAAACTGCAGCATGTTCTATCTTCTTGCACTTTTTGGCTTACGTCTACTGAAAAAATGTATCCAAAACGCATAGTTAAAAATGCATCAAAAAGCATCAAAAACATCGTATTGGGGGATTGTGTGAATATTATAATATGCGGATTTAAGAAAATGCAGATTTCCCACATTATCTCCTCTAAACGTTTGACAGTCCATGCAGTGATGCTAATAGTATGAACACTTCTAATGTGATTTTCTAGGATTAATAGCTCATTACTGTGTGGGTAGGACCCCAATGTTAAATTTGGGACCATGCTTCTGCAGCTCTCCGATCTTCTATATAAAGAGTGGTTCCCAGCTGGAGACTGTACATCCAAATACATGTATCAGGAATCCTTTTTTTAACATTTTTATAAAAAAAAATGGTGCACCCAAATTATTTTACATATAAACGTAAAAAGTTGTCTAACAGTAAAATATATTTTTTAAGGCATGAATTGATTAAAAATAATAAGTGGAGTCATACACACCTTTTAGTGCCTCTTGGATCCATTGGAGGCCACTCCAGCATCGGCTCTGAAAGCGGTGTGTTTCCCACTTTTGACATTACCTCCCCACTGTAGCCTGTAATTGGCTGGAGTAGTCATGTGACTAAAAGAGCATATTATCAGATGATTCTTTGGTAATGTGCTCTTCTAGACATCTGACCGCTGCAGCCAATTTCTGAGCAGAACAGACACCACTTCTGGAGCCAGTGCAGAGCTACAGTGTAGCCTTTCCTAAAAAAAAATTAAATTACTGTTGGACAACCCCTTTAAGCTCATTTGATCACTGTGGCAATGATTAAAAAAAATAGCAAAGCACTTTAGTTACTGTAAATAATGTATTCAGCACCCCAAAAATCACTGTTCTGACCAGTAGGTGTTTCCCCGGATGTCTGTTGTCAGTGTAATTTGTCTCTAGCAGCAGAGACACCAAGAGGAGTTATAAGGAGTGGGAAGGGTTAATGCCTGATTTATTCTTTTCTCCTGTTTGACAAGCTACATATTAGCATAACAGGGTTTTTATTGCCTTGTTATCTGCTGAAACAGTGATTACAGTGACATGTCACTTATTAGGTTGTGTGCAGTTGTTTCAATACAATGAAAGTTTTCTCAACAGGAGATTATCGCTGCCCAGATTTCAGTGAATGGGAGCACTCGTGACCACGCCCCCTTCTTTGATAAGCAGCTCACTGTCAGTAGACAATGAATACATAGAGCTGTGGCTTGGGTGGGGTTTGCTTTCTGAGCTCTGCTATATATTTGACCTCTGAATGTGTCACAACTACCGCACCCAGTAAACTAAGTAATACATCTTTCTAATTAGGGTCTCTTTTCCTACGTTATGCTGCTCTCAGATGAGATAGGCAAAACCTGTTGACAGTTCTCATTTAAACACATTCAATATTATAATATAACACATATTTCAAAAATTATGTTTCTGTTGACCAATACCTAAATGTCATAGTAGGGGACATCTGTGGTATAAGACTGATTAATCCTGTACAGGTTTTAGTGTTGAAACTCTGTCCTCGTAGGTACAACTTTCTTTGCTCTTAGTAAGAATCCTTCACGCTTACCTTTCTATTTTAGGAAGCCATCCAGTCTGCGTTTAATGCAGCCAATGTATACGCCGGTACATTTGAAAAGTTTCGCCTGTTTTTCAAAGAAAACGAAAGTCTGGATTTAGAAGCATTAAAAGAAGAGGACCACGGTAGGATACATATTTGACAGACATTTCATTCCCTTTCCTATAACAGCTGCTTAGACAGAAAGTAATCGTTCTCATATCTAACAACATCCTCTTATTCTTAATGTAGAATTGTTAGCCCGGGAAATTCCTAATTTGAAGTGACAGCAATAAAAAGGTTGTCCACTACTTCTAATTGATGGCCTATCCGAAGGGGTACTTTGCATGCTGCGACATTGCTAGCCGATTGTAGCAATGCCGAGCGCGATAGTCCTTGTCCCCGTCGCAGATGCGATCTCTTGTGATAGCTGCCGTAGCGAACATTATCGCTACGGCAGCTTCACACGCACTTACCTGCCCTGCGACGTCGCTCTGGCCGGCGACCCGCCTCCTTCCTAAGGGGGCGGGTCATGCAGTGTCACAGCGACGTCACACGGCAGGCGGCCAATAGAAGCAGGGGGGCGGAGATGAGTGGGACGCAGGTAGGAGATGTTCCTCGCTCCTGCGGCTTCATACACAGCGATGTGTGCTGCTGCAGGAACGAGGAACAACATCGTACCTGTCGCTGCAGCGAAATTATGGAAATGATCGACACTACACAGATCACCGATTTTCAATGCTTTTGCGATCGTTTATCGGTGCTTCTAGGCTTTACATGTTGCGACGTCGTTACCGGCGCCGGATGTGCATCACTTTCGATTTGACCCCGACGAGATCGCAGTAGCGATGTTGTCGCAACGTGCAAAGTACCCCGTATGATAGGTCATCAATGTCAGATCCGCTGGGGTCCGACACCCCGCACTCCTGCCAGTCAGCTGTGCTCGGTCCCAGTGATGGCCAGAAATGCTCAGTTCCGGAGCTGCTTCATGTTCTGATAGTGGCCATGGCCGGATACTCCACATCTGCCTCATATTGATTAGAATGGGAGGCGGATGTGCAGCACCCTGCCGCAGCCACTATGAGAAGACAGAGCAGCTCCGAAACTTCTTGTTACACTAGATATTCCTATCCTTGAATATACGGTCGAAACGTTGGATTTGAATCTTTTTGATCTATGCACGAATAAATATCTTTATTTTTTTTTTTTTAAATTCTTTATTTTAAAGACCGACTCGAGAACATACAAAATAACAACTGCGCCACAAAGAGCAGAATAACAGATTTCAAATATTTAACATTGACATGTAGCCCACTCTTCCTCTCCCCTGTACATATCCATTTACTGCAATTGCTCGAGTCAGGCCCAGTTTAATCCTTTTATGAACCAACCCAACAAGGGTAGAATACAGAACATACATAGAAAGAGAAAGCAAAGCCCAAAAGAATTTAGAACAGGATAAGAGAAAGAGGAAGAAAGGGGAATGCAGGGGAGGGGAGAATAGGAGAAGATAGGGGACAAAGAAATGAGAGGAAGGGAAAGCGAGAGAAGAGAGGAGAAAGAGAAGAGAAGAAGAAAAAAAAAAAAAAAAAAAAAAAAAAGGGGGGGGAGGAGGGGGGGGGGAGAGTGCTCCTCCAGAGCCTCACAGCAGCCGTGGAGCAGCGAGTAATCTGGCGTAATCCGCCGAGTAAGTGAACTCCAACCATGGGAACCAGGTCCTACGAAAACCTTCCTGACTGTCATTGAGAGAGGATGTCAGATCCTCCATGTGCCTTAGGTCATTAACCCTTGAAACCCACTGTGCCAATGTGGGGGGGGTAGAGGACTTCCAGCCCAGCGGGATGCACGACCTGGCGGCCATTACCAGAAATCTAAGCAAAGAACGCTTGTATCTATGAGCCGGGAGTTCCGAAAGCTGTAAAATAAACAGTTCCGGACCCAGTGTCTCAGCCGTGCCGGTCACCAGTCTAATTACCTCCCTCACTCCTGACCAAAACCGCTGCAAGGAAGGGCAAGACCAAAAGATGTGCACGTAATCACCCTCCCCCGAGCCACACCTCCAGCAAACGGGATCGACTGAGGGGAATATCCTATGAAGTCTGGTCGGGACTCTATACCACCTAGTCAACAGTTTGAAGTTGGCCTCCAACATTCTGGAACTGATCGAAGTTTTATGTGCCATCATTAGGACGTTGTTTCGTTGCGTGTCTGATAGGGCCGTCCCAAGGTCCCTTTCCCACTGCCGCAAATAAACCGGGGTGGGCAAATCTCCCGGGTCTGATAGCAAATTGTATGCCAGGGAAAGTGAGTGCCGCAGGGCCCCCTCTCCCAAGCACAATTTTTCGAATCTTGTGAGAGGCCCAGCATACCGGGCGAAGCAGGGAAGGGAGCTCAAGAAATGCCTCAACTGCATGGCCCTCCATCTCCCCAGGGGGTCCGGAGGCAGGAGACCACATATATCCGAAAGAGATAGCCAGTCACCCTCCTCTCCCATCTGGTAAGCTCTGAATCTGCCCCCCTGTACCCAACTCCGAAAAACTGGGTCCGAGAGGCCAGGACGGAAATCCGGATCTCCTATAATTGGTGACATGGGGGAAGGCAACGGCAGGAGGAGGCGCCGAACCTCTCCCCTCGAACAGCATTCCAGAGTAGCGCCAATGGTGGGGTGAGATCTCAGAGAGGCCGGGGAAAAACTCCCGACCCAAGGCATGGCCGGTAAATGCACCTCCGAGAAACTCTGTTCCAGGGCGACCCATGGTTTCATCCTAGAGTGACGGCACCAGTCCAGAACCCTAACCATATGTGTGGCCCAGTAATATTTTTTCATATCAGGTATTCCCAGCCCTCCCCTACGCTTAGGTCTGCACAATAGGGAACGGGAAAGTCTCGCCGGCTTATTCGCCCAGATAAATTTGGTATATAGTGAGGCCAATTCCTTGAAAAAAGAGCTCGGGATCTTAATTGGCAGGGCCTGGAAGAGGTAAAGTAGTCGTGGTAATATGTTCATCTTCAATATTGCACACCTCCCAAACCATGTGAAAAGACCCCTCGCCCAGTTTGCGCAGTCTGTTCTAATGGACTGCAGGAGAGGAAGATAGTTCAGCTTATATAGTTGGCTGTTATCCGCTGCCAGCTGGACCCCCAGGTACCTCAGAGAGTGATTAGCCCACTTAAACCCGAACGCCGATTGAAGCGAAATAACATGATCTTGGGGGAGAGATACATTCATAGCCTCCGATTTTGACATGTTAATTCTAAAATTAGAAAGAGAGGAGTATGTTTCCAGCTCTCTCAGTAAATTGGGCAGGGAGACCCGAGGATTGGTAATAAAGAAAAGTAAATCGTCCGCGTACGCCGCGATTTTGTAGGTGGAACCCGCAACTGTAGGGCCAGAAATGTCAATGTTACCTCTAATTCGGCTAAGCAGGGGTTCCAGGGTCAGGATAAAGATCAGGGGTGAAAGGGGGCATCCCTGCCTTGTGCCGTTAAGAATGGAAAATCTATCTGAAAGGAGACCGTTCACCCTGACCGCGGCAGAGGGGTTGCTATACAGAGAGCATATCCACCTGAGCATCATCCTCCCCAACCCCACCTCCCGCAGAACCTCCTCCATGAATATCCAATTGACTCTGTCGAACGCTTTTTCTGCGTCGGTCGACAAGAGCATCAGGGGCAACCCTTCCGAATTAGCCCTGTGGATTAAATTCAGTGCCTTAGTGGTGTTGTCCCTCGCTTCCCTTCCCATCATGAACCCAGCCTGGTCAGGGTGGACAATCCCCCCCAGCAATGGAGAGAGTCTCTCTGATAATATTCTGGTGAAGAGCTTCAAGTCTGTGTTGAGGAGGGAGATGGGTCGGTAACTAGAACAAGAGGTAGGGTCTTTACCCTCTTTAGGAATGACTACTATATTAGCGGCCAGAGAGTCTCTCGGCAAGTGGACTTTTTCGGAGAGTGAGATATTGTTAAAGGCCGAGAGAAATGGGGGGAGCAGCATGGAGCCCATCTTTTTGTAGTAAAGCAGGGGGAAACCATCTGGGCCAGGGGCCTTACCAGTGGGGGAATTTTTAATTGCAGCCCAGTACTCCTCCTCTGAAATGGGTCTTTCCATGGCGTCCGCATCCTCCGGTTTAAGGTGTTTCAAACCGGAGTTTGAAATGTACTTCTGGATACGCTGCCGTAGTTCCGTCCTGGCCCTCTCCGACCGCCCCCCATCTATTGAGTAGAGAGAGGAGTAAAAGTCTTTAAAGGCGGAGGCTATGTCTTTTGGAAGAGTGGCCCACCTGTCGCCAGAAATGTGCACTCTAGGAACATAGCCCCTCGCCCTCTGGATCCGGAGGGCCCTAGCCAGGGTCCTGCCACTTTTATTGCCATATTCATAGAAATGCCGCCTGCACTTAGCTAGCACTCCCTTGGCCTTTTGATATAACAGGGACCTGAGTTCCTCCCTCTTCCTAGCCAGATTGACACCCACGTTCCCTCCCAGAGACCCCTTGTGCACTGCTTCCAACTCCCTTATGTCTGCTAGGAGAGATGTAACCTCAGCTTCCCGTTCTCTTTTCAGACGGGCCCCATGTTTAATGAATAATCCCCTCACAACACATTTGTGAGCTTCCCACACAATGTTGGGGGACATCCCCTCCCCCCCACTACAGTCAAAATATTCAGTCAGGGCCTCCCTTATTTCTTGCATTGTCACCGGCTCATTGAGTAGCGAGGTGTTCAATATCCACTGACCCTGCCTCCCGATGGGACATTCAAGGGACAGAGTGACCGTGATCAGCGCGTGATCAGAGAAAGATATGCACTCAATTGAAGCATCCACCAGAGAGTGTAGGTCCCCATGTTTAATAAAAAAGAGGTCCAACCTAGAATAGCAGTCGTGCGCTGCAGAATAAAATCAGTTGGTGGTCATGTAGTCCCCGTCTCATCCGCCGCAGCGTCATGTGTGGCATACCGGACACCCCTTTTGAACTGTCTCTCAATGGTTCCAACACTACATTAAAGTCACCCCCGAGAACCAGAGTGCCCTCCGAGAATTCCTCTATCTTCTCAAGGTACCGCAACAAGGTGGGACATTGGCCCGCATTTGGCAAGTATACTGCCACGAATGTGAATAACTGAGTAGCTATGCGTCCCTTGAGCATCATAAGCCTACCCAGGTCGTCTGTCTGAGAGTCTAACAATTCCCAAGGGAGCGTACTGGACATGAGGATGCTCGTTCCCCTAGATCTAGGATCAGGGGAGGGTGAGTGGTGCACAATGGGGTACCTTCTGTCCGAGAGTCTGTAAGGTTTAGCTTCACAGTAATGTGTCTCTTGTAGGAAGGCTACCTGGATTCGGTTTTTCCAAAGAAGGTTCAGCAGGATAGACCGTTTCTCCGGGCTATGAAGGCCCTTGACATTCAGTGAGCCCACCCGCAGATCGGCCTGCCTCTGTTTCGCCATTCTCTGTCGCGAGACCCTAGAGGAGCAAACCAAAAAAAGAAGAGGGGAAGGGGGAAGGAGAGAAGAGAAAAAAAAAAAAAAAAGAGGAAAGCTGGTAAAAAGAGAGGAGGGGTAGAAAAAGTAGGAAGTAGCTGAGACCCTTTAGCAGGGGGAAGAGAGAAAGGCAAAAAGTTCAGAGAAGAGAACAAGAAAGTGGAAAAGCAGCAGGACTGCCGCTCGCAGAACCAGGGACCAGCCCAGGGACTACTAAGGAAAAGATAGGGACAAGAACTGACATGCGACCAGAGCGCATACCCGCGCCCCTCTTATTAGCACTAAATGACCCCTCTCCCCGACGGAGAGGAAGGGTCAGCCGGTTAACCACCCACACACCCCACCACCCAGGATGAACTCGGTAAAGAAAAACATCCCCCCCCCCACCCCCGAACCTAAACTAGACATTGCCATAGAAATAGAATTTTCAAAAACTTTAGACAATAAACTATGTCCAGAGAAAACTAGCCCAAGGCCAGGACTCCTGCTTAGGAGTCGTAGAGACGAAAGAGAGCCTCCCAGCTCCCCGTTCTTTGACTCCGTCTCCCGTTGAAAGCACCTTCGTCTCACGTCTTGGACCACTCCTTCCTCCCAGCAGCATCCGGTACATGCCAAGTCCCTCAAGGGACCCCACTTTGAGCAGAGCGGTAGCCTCCCTTCCTCCTCCGCAACCCCGGGGGTGCCTGGGGTTCCCACTCCAACCAGTCCGGAATTGAGCAGTCTGGTATTCCCAGGAAGGCAAAAAGATTAGGAAGCTCTGAGTGCCTCCTCAGCAAAAACACAGAGTCCCCCTTGCGTACTATCAAATGGAAGGGATGACCCCATCTGTATGAGGCGTTTGCTTCTTTGATGCCAAGCAGGAGAGGATGAAGCAGGCGTCTCATATATAGTGTGCGGCTGGAGACATCAGGAAATAACTTCACCATGGCCCCATCCATCTCCACCGGTCCATATGACCAAGCTCCCTGTAGGATCCTCTCTCTGTCTCCATAATAGTGCAAACGACATAGTACATCTCTAGAGGAGGGGACTGATCTAGGGCCCGACCTTGCGACTCTGTGAATTCTGTCAAAGAGGTAGGTAGCCTCCAAGGGGCGATCAGTGACCCGGTTGAAGATGTTTAAGACTTTAGTACGCAGGAGTTCCTGGGGCCAGTCCTCCGGTATACCCTTTAGCCTGATATTATTTCTTCTGCCCCTGTTCTCTTGATCATCCAAGAGCAGGGCAAGGTCTCTGATGCGGGCATTGGATGACTCACAGTCTCTCTCAATCCTCTCCATTCTGCTCTCCAGGGACTCCTGAGCCTGCTCTGTGGCCTCAATTCTGTCCTCCAGTACCACCATTTCCTCCCTCAAGGCAGACAGCGCCATCTGCTGGGAGGATTCAATTCTAGCTACAACGTCCTCCAAATCTTTCTTGCTGGGGAGGGCCAAAATAAGCTCTCTCAGGGCTTGTATGTCCCCCTGTGGGGGGCCAGCATGCATGTTGTTTAGTGTAGCCTGAGGTTCCGTGTGCCCCGTGAGCGGGGGGGTCCCCTGTGTGCAGAGCATGGCTGGTATCCCCGGGTCTGGTGATCCCCCCAGGGCCCCCTCACTATCCACAGCAGCGTGCTGCGAGGCAGGCTGAGCAGCCTCCCCCCTCCTCCAGTCCTCTGTACCTGGGCCCGCTCCGTCCAGTGCCACCGCCGCCTCTGTCCTCCGATTCTCTGCACCGCTGATCCCCTGCACTGCTGCACAGGCTGTGGGAGAACGCCGAGCGGCTCCTGGGGAATCCCCAGCTGGAGGACGCCACGCGCCCGCCGGCGCCATCTTGCTCCGGACCGCCTGCGGAGGTTCAGAGCCCGGCGCCGTCAGGAACCTTGTGAGGCTCCCCTGGGGTCTCTGACTCGTCACCGGGGAGGCAGAAGCGGGCGCTACCCCCGGTTTCTTCTTGGGGGCCATCCTGGGTAAGTGGGGGCTGCAGAATATAATAGTATTAGGCTGTGGGCGCAGGAGCTCTGGGATCCAGCGTCCTCACGCTTCCATGTCAGGACACGCCCCTCGAATAAATATCTTTAAGCATCCAATTCTTTTTCCCTTGTTCATCTCTCAAGTGTGCCGGAGCTAATTTTATTATACTATGAGAAGACAGAGCAGCTCAGAAACTGACCATTTCCGGCCTCCTGCTGCCACTGTCGGGTCCGAGAAAAGCTGATCGGCGGGGGTGTGGGGTGTCGGACTCTGGCCGATCAGACATGGATGAGCTAGCCTAAGGATAGGCCATCAATGTAAAAGTAGTGGATAACACCTTTAAGAATTACTTTTACATGATGCCTAATTGTGAACTTCTGTTTACAAATAATGAAATCTGTGAGAATATGTTCCCACGTACAGCAGCGAAATTCGCAGCGTTAGTTGCATATTTTCCACAACATTTGCATACATTCTAGGGGTCAATAGGTAAATATGTAATTTAATACAGACACTATTTTCTGTCATTGGTAATTTCAGTTCAATCTACCAATACCTGTAGACATATCTTAATTTTGTGAATATTGCTGAAATTTTCATTGTGGAAAGCCACTACATATTCAACCCTGAAGTGAAGTGAAGTACCCTTAATTCTATGTATACCTTCGCACATCATTTTTTTTGTTTTATTATTCATTTGCTTCCTAAATGCAAATGTAGGTAAACTTCTAAACAGTGCAAAGTTTCTGTTAGTACTTCGTCTATCTGAGTAATTTGCAAAATCTTTAGGTTCTGATAGCTCCCTTCCTTCTCTTCTCTTTCTGTGAGGCCCGTTTCACACGTCAGTGAAAAACACTGACGTTTTTCACTGACGTGTAAAACACGCACATTTCCCTGCGTGTGCCGTGAATCACGGCACACGTGGGTTGTCTAAGTGCAGTCCGGGCTCCGTTCTCCGTGGCCCGTGATTGCACTTAGAGATTAACTCACCTGTGCCCGCTCCCGCTCTCCATGGTGCTGATCGCTCCCGCGGTGCAGCATCTGGCCGGCGCTGACCCCCGCAGCAGCTGCTTCCAGGTCGGCTGTGTCGTGCATCATGAATATGCGCGACAGTAATGAGCCGGCTGCACAGGCTACAGAGGACATCGCTGGAGCCGGGTCAGTAAAAATGTTTTTTATTTTAAAAGCACATTTTTTTCTGGCACGTGTTTCACGGATCACACCACTTCGTGGTCCGTGGGACATCAGTGATGCCAGAAAAAAATGGACATGTCTCCGTGCAGCAATCACGCACACGCGGGTACGCTGCACGGAGACACGTGCAGTGACAAATCACTGACGTGTGAGCAGACCCATTCATTATAATGGGTCTGCGTATGTCAGTGATTCTGGTACGTTTAAAAAAAAGCACAAACGTACCAGAATCACTGACGTGTGAAAGGGGCCTTAGAAATAGCACCATGGAGGTGGAGGAGGCAAGAGATAGATAAAAAAAAAAGCATGTAGAGTCTCAGAGGGGGCAGAGAAAAGAGTCTGTAGATAAGTAGAAAAGCACCCAAACAGAAAATGAGTGCTAGATAGAAGTGATATTGATATATGAGTTCATTATGAAGACAACAGCACCCTGGGTACATACCGACCTGATATCCATCCAGGAGAGACACTCCAAGAGAATAACTTGTATTTGGCTGCAAACTGCACATCAGGGGTCTGAAAATGAATGAAGGAATGACAATTGTCGACTGAAGCTTAGTGCAATTTTTAACTAAAGGTAACCACTAACATTTCTAAATTGGACTTCAAGCTATAGTATTTTATCAAACATTTTAGCATGAAATCTGTACTATGCCACAATAGTGTTCTCGTCTTTCTTTACAACTGTTGATTTTATTTCCATGTAGGGGTTGATTTTTTTGCAGAGCAGTTACAAAAATACCACAAAGAACACAAGGACGCAATGGCAATCATACAGCAAAAAAGTCTAGGCTTACTGCTGATAGATTCCAAAATATTAAAACAGAAATTAATACCTTCACCAAAGAGATGCTTAGAGGTAAGGAGCATATTAAGCGGAGGAAAGGATGTGGAAATGCATGTGGAATATTGGCGCAAATGAAGCCAAACTATAAGTGGTATAATGTTAGAAAAAAGTGCATGACATACTGTATCTATCAACATGCACCAAATTTATCATGATGTGATGCATATTTAGCCTTCCTGTCCTTTGTGATCTAAATATTAAGATTAGAAAATCTTCCCCTATGTCTGTCTTAAGCCCCATAAACGTCAGATAACCATTGATTAGCCAGTTGTTTGGCCGGCAGCTATCTTGCCTAAGGCTATGTGCGCACGTTGCGTAATTACATGCAGTTACGCTGCGCTTTGTAGCGCAGCGTAACTGCATGCGTCCTGCGTCCCCTGCATAATCTATGGAGATTGTGCAGGGGCCGTGCGCATGTGGCGTCTTAGAGCGCAGCGCTTCGGCTGCTGCCCAAAGCGCGCGTTCTAAGAAGTGACATGTCACTTCTTCCGTGCGCTTTGCCGGCAGCCCCTGCTCTGTCTATGGCAGGAGCTGCATGCAGAGCGCACGTTCTCTGCCGGCACCATGCGCTTCAGAATGCAGCTTTTCAGCTGCGCTCTGAAGCGCTCCTTTTACTCTCCCATATAAAAAAGTTCCCACTCTGCCAAGCACTATACTGTTAAGTACAAATATAATATGTCAATATACCTATTTGATAAGGATAACTGTGGAAAAAAAAGGCGCAAAATAGGGTCTTACCCGGTATGACACGTGGGGGCAAGTGTGGGTTAGTACACTCACCTGAAGGGGTTGTGCAAGTCACAACCCCTATGAAGGCACGTAGTAAATGTGGAAGGCAGCGGTCCCGCAGTATAGATGTATTCCAAAAAGGTAGAGCAGAAAGCAGGTTTCAAAATCCGCGCCAGACCACAAAGAATCCAGATGCTTGTCAGCTATGTGACTATAGTCTTTCTTTGTACTTTGTCCTGATGATGAGGACGGATATGTCCTCGAAACGCGTAGACCTGTGAAAAAATAAAGAAAGAAAGAATTTACTGACAAGCATCTGGATTCTTTGTGGTCTGGCGCGGATTTTGAAACCTGCTTTCTGCTCTACCTTTTTGGAATATACCTATTTGTCCTGGTTCCTTTATTACCTGTTAGTGCACTGGGGGACACAGGTGGAAAAGGGCCCTTGTGAAAGAACAGTGTATGGGCCCTTTGCAGTCTAATAGTTCATCATAATACACTATTACACTTGCTTTGGAGGTAGAAATGGGCCCCTTTAGCTCTTAGGCCCCTTAAGTTGCACCAATGATATGTCCACCCCTGTATTAGTTTAATAATGTCTTCCACAGCATTGAATTAGCATGTGATCATGGTAGTTATTCACAACTCAATGATATGACCAGGGGTGAACACAGACAGAAGAGGGCCATTGTGCAAGAACAGTATATGGGCCCTTGGCAGTCCAAAAGCTCATCACAATACATCCCTTTATGTGTCTGAGGCAGAAGCTGTTTTAGAGGTAGAAGTGGCCCCCTTACCCTTTGGGCCCCTATACACAGGTTTCACCAATGGTTTGTCCACATTTGGCTCTGACGTCATTCTTAGTGATGGTACTTCATCCGACTATGGTTGCCCCCCATGGTCATTTAATGTGTCTTTCTTGTAGACTACAAAATTGGAACAAAATTGCAACAAAATTGGTAAGAAAGAGGACTGGCATATGGTTGTTAGTGTATAAAGATAAAGGGTTTTTGTATTTGCTTCCTGGAACAAGTTGTAGAAATGTGGAAACCCCTTTGAAGCTCATTTGCTGTTACCATTCTCTTCCACTGCTAATTTTCTATTGCTGATTTCTGAATAGTTTCATCCATGAAAAAGCCATTTACACTATGGCAATTATTGTGCACAATATGAGCAATGTATTTCATATATTTAGACAAACTAGCAGCAGCGGAGTTTCTACCAGATGGACAGTTGCTTTCATCAATGCAGAATTGTACTATTGTTGGTTGTTTAGTGTATTTCCACTGTCCAATTATTGATCTAATAATTTCTAATGTTTTTACTAACAAAGATTATAGCAACATGTAAAGAAGACCAAGACCCTTTTTATTACTTGATGAATAATGAAATATTCACCATACTCTACTTAGCAATTATTTTATAAAACGTGCCTTAATACTGTTAGGGTATATTCATATATAACAGATGTGTTACAAAAGTTTCTACCATTGACAATATGTCCCAACAGAATGGACTTCTTTCTGCATCTGACACATGAATTTACGCACCCCTCATTTAATTTAAAGGAGTATTCCTATTCCTTTAAATTAAACTTTGAATAACAGTATTCAAGTTGTCTCTTGAGCAGCTTACAGTCATGCAGTTTCTTTACTTCCTTGTTGCTTGGGGTGGAGTGCTCCTTGCTAAGGCTCTGGTCAGTAGCTCAGTAGTGCTACAACACATTAACAATCTGACAGTGTTTGTGAGTCTAGTGTTATCATTATATTTATATATAAGGAGATAACATTGCATTTTAATGAGTGCACAGCTCAGGAAAGTGAAAGACATAATTAGGACAACTCTAAAAACTGCTGATTTGGGGGCTTTGGGAATTGTGACTGTACAAGACTGATAAGGGCACCTTGGTCAGGAGTTCAGGAGCAGAGCGAGAGGGAGGGGAATGGAAGCGAGCAGCTAACTTCTGTGTCGAAATCAATTGGCTGGAGAGAGCTGACTGCGATCTTAGGAATTAATTCTCCCAGAATGTAACTACTGCGCACACCGAGTCAGGGTCTGGTGTCTGAGTTTTATGGGGCTACCATGACCTGCACACTAGTCACGGCCGACCTTAGGGTAAGTCAGGGGTAGGAACGAGATTGCCGCACGTGATGAATGAACCCATCTAGAGACATCAGGGAGCTCAGGGTTGTTGAGGGTAAGTGTCAGGGGTTGCCCTTTCTGTTTATCCCTAGTGGCAATATTGCCCTTCTCTTTTGTCTTGCCGTGCACCATTTAGCTCTTTGTAGAGTGGGACATCGGGCTCCTTTGAAACAAGCTCTATAATACGTAGGATTAAAGTTCTCATAGCTTAAAAATAGTTGGAAAAGGCAAGTTAATTGCAAACTTGCTTTTTTCCATACTGTCTAACTAACTAAGCCAATTTAGTAAATATAATATACATTACTGGCATACATTGTGTGATGACGTGAGGCCTTGTGAATGGAATATTCGACTAGAGGGAAGATAGAATAATTAACTGGAAGATAGGAACATCAGGATAAGTACGAAGAGGACCAAGGAAAGATGAGTATATGAGTTATTTTTAACCACTTACCGACCCTCTGTAATTCAGCAAAATGGCGGAGAGACAGATCCAATAATGCTGGATTTGTCAGAATCATATATAACATTCCAATACTGATTAATCTATTTTTTTTATTTTTGTAAAATTCAAGACAAATTTGGTTTTCCTTGGATTGATTTGCTCATCTCTAATAGTTATCCCAAACCTTTTTTTTTCTCCTCATTTTGAGACATATGGGATGTTATGATATATTGTTCTCTCCTTTCTAGGCAATAAATGAAATTCTACCAATTCTTGCCAAGAAAAAGATGGATGCTATTATAGCGGAGGCTCAAGATGCCCAGTTTAAGCTGGAATTTTATCCCACCACGACTTTGGACTATGTAAATACTTTAATATTCTTGGATGAGATTCAAGAACGGGTAAGTTAAGAGCATTATTTTGTAATGTATGTAATGTATAGTGGTGAGGAAACTCAAACAAATAATAAAAAGAGATAAATACACATACGTCTACTCCTAAAATGTACACGTGTATGCTCTAAAGGCTGCTTTACATGTGTCGATTTCTCGTGCAATCGCATTTGCGATCGCACCTGCCCCCATCGTTTGTGCGGCACGGGCAATTTCTTGGCTGTGTCGCACAATGCTGCAACCCCCCGTGACACGTTCTTACCTTCCAATCGACCTCGCTATGGACGGCGAACATCCACTTCCTGAAGTGGGAGGGACTCTCGGCGTCACAGCGACGTCACACAGCGGCCGGCCAATAGAAGCGGAGGGGCGGAGATGAGCGGGACGTAAACATCCCGCCCACCTCCTTCCTTCAGCATTGCCAGCGGGACGCAGGTAAGCTGCAGTTCATCATTCCCGGGGTGTCACACGGAGCGATGCGTGCTGCCTCGGGAACAATGAACAACCGGACGTTCGATTTTTAGAAAATGAGCGACGTGTCAACGATGAACGAGAAGGTGAGTATTTTTGCTCGTTCACCGTCGCACATAGCTGTCACACGCTACGATATCACTAACGATGCTGGATGTGCGTCACTTACGACCTGACCCCGCCGACAGCTCGTTAGATATATCGTAGCGTGTAAAGCCCGCTTTAGACACAGCGTGATTACCGTATATCTAATGTAATGTTTACTGGGGTATGTGAGTATTAGATATTCAATAATTCCTGCATTGCTATAATGTTTGCTTAACAAATGTAGCAATACTAGTAATATATTTTGTATAATTATTCCTCCCTGCTACTTTGAGATTAGAGCAACACCCTGCACACAAAATTGAGGGTTGGCTACCACTATAGCACCCCAACAATGCCGCATACTTCTTTTTGAAGGTTGACTTACTTATCCCCCTCCTACAAATACACTCCCCTGATAATCTCTTATTATTGAGAGGGAAACGCGTTGGGAGGGATTTTCTTCACCTTTGGGGGACATCAAGCCTAGTCTAGTCCCACATTTGGGGACTGCTCTTGTTAAGGCGGGAGCTATCACACAGGGCACAACAGGGCAATCAGGGCTGTTCCTTTGATTTGTCTGTCCTCTTCATGGCTCCATGGACTCAGTTTTTCAATCTACAGGATTGGTAAAGATTGACACATTTTATTATTTGCCAAGGTATGCACTTGCACGTTATCATCAATAATATTTTTGTTAGTGTGATATTTTGTTTCACTAGGGACTACAGCATTTCTAGGTATATCCCTATTTTTCAGAGTTGATTGATTATGAAAAACTGTATTTATATTGCTCTGTATTTTGACCTTTTAGTAAATGCCTATTTTGGTATAAAGTGTGCTACTCCGCAAACCCATTATGCAATGTGAAGATCATATTCACAGTGTCTATTAGACTGTGTTCACACCTTGTAGTTATATTGTGTTGCCATTTTCTGACTTGTAATAAACAGACTTTAAAAACTTATTTAATTTAGTAATATGGAGTCACTGGAAACAAATTCCTTTAAATATAACGTATTCACTGGAAGAGGAATACTATTACTTTTCCAGTGATTAATTTACTAATATGATTTAGATGGGTAATATATGTGTGACGCCCTGGCAAAACCAGGTTGTCACAAGAGACTGCATCCATCCTAAAGATGCAGGACTCTCTCCTCCGTGCCTTACCAACACAACCCACACACAGGTACAACACCAGCCACAAAGCCTAGTCACCCCCCCAGGACAATAGGGACACACCAGTGGACGGGGCCATGCAGATGGTGACGCCCACCTGGGGGTCCTCAGGTGTCAGGGGAGGGAACACGTCAGTTAAAGTTGCGCAGAGGAAGTGAGAGGAGTGAAGTGGTAGTCGCTGGTTGTAGCTCCCGGACTACCAGACTACCCCAGCTGACCAGGTGGCAGACAGCAGAGCAGGGCCACAGGCGACGGAGATCAGGTCGTGGGAGACCTTAAGAGGACCAGGGCAGGGTTGTAGCCCACCGGTGCCGACAGTGGGAATCTGGTCCGGAGGCCATGCACAGTCGGGGTGCCTGGACCCTAGGGCGAGGACAGCTTCAAGCCCCTTGTCAATTACCCAGCAGGGGACAAGATTCCACGTCTTGTCCCACCAGCGAGCCCAGATAGAGCAAGACGTAAGCCCAATTCGGGGGATAGGGCATCTGCAAGTTCCTGCAAAAATCCCAAGGGTCAGATCTCGCGGGCAACAGCTCCCACAGCAAAGACACCAGGAGCGGATTTTTCCCATTTCATGCGGACTAGTCAACACACAAGACAAAACACTGAACTGCAGGAGGAAGGGCCCCTGTCCTGTCAACCAGTGTGTGGGACCCGAGCACACCTCTCCGGAGGCTACTGGTATCCGGCACTTGGTTTACTACTTGGACTTTGTGTGGTTTATTCAGCAACAGTGAGTACACCGGTGTCATCCGGTCCAGCCCCAGCACTGCACCACCACCTACACTCGGGCCCCGGGACAACACCTCCCCTACGTGTGGAGGGGATACCATCTTGCTGCCCCGCTCCATCAGCCCCCGGCGTCCCATACAAAGGCAGCGGTGGTGTCACCAACAAATCACCGCAACCCACGGGTGCCGTCACTGACAAACTCTTCCCCTGTAAATACCCCCTTTATATTGTTGTGGGCGACGGGCTGCTGCACGAGCCCCGGATCCGGCTGCCACTTGAGCCACACCCGCGATCCCGGATCCGAGCGCCTCGAGTAGCTCCACACTGGCCGTGGCCTGCGCCCCCGCCCGCTACATATGAACGTGAGAAGTAAAAGCCATCTCACCATAACAGACTATTTATTTACAGAGCACGGAACAACATCACTGCCAGAGATGAAAGTAGCTTTAATTTAATAGATCCAGCTCAATGGATATAAACTCTTCAACTATATTTGGAAATGTATAAAAACATTGTTACATCCAAAAACCATCTATCAGCGGAAACACCGATATATTTTTGTTGTACGCAGCACCTTTACTCATAAGCCTCAGAAACATGTTGATATTTCCACTTTTAAATAGTTTTCTCATAAAAAGATGGGAATATGCACAATATATGATGTATAAACAAGGAATGTGTCCTCACAATTTTTGCTCTTGATCTCCACTGGTTTGACAGATGGCTGTTTCATCATTCTTTGGTAGGAGATGTTCACTTTGGCATTAGGAACTTCAAGGTTTCCACATTTGTCTCATAATAATCTCTTACTTGCACCAACATTAATAAGTCAACTTGTTGTTAGGTTCCTTCTTCAAAGCTCACCAATCACCTGGTCAGGATTTTCCTATATAACCTAAAGCCATTCCTATAATCACACTAATCAGGCTGATTCTACACATACCTTTAGTTGTCAGCTAGGATGTATAGGTTTTTAAACACAAGCAAGTAAAGTTTGTAATATAAGCAACTTTTTGAGTGGCAGCAGCTGCCGATCAGAAGGATGATGGTGATGGGGTGGAGTGGGGTGGGGGTGGGGCCTTATAGCTGATACCAGGAAGCAATATTATTTTTCTGTTGGCTGAGGCCCCGCCCCTTCTGATCACATGGGTATGACATCAGCAAAGTCCTTCTAGTCACTTAGCAAAACGATTCTATAATAGAATTAGCAGAAATAATGGTGAGGACAGACAGGCAGGGGGCGGGAATCACTATGAATACCCACCCCAGCTATCAGCTGATCCGCAGCTGCTGTCACTCAAAAACCTGCTCATTTTTCAAACTTTAGTTGCTTGTGTTTCAAAACCTATACATCCTGACTGACAACTAAAGGCATGTATAGGAATCAGCCTGATAGTGCTAGTATAGCACTGGCTTTAGGTTATACAGGAAAATTCTGGTAATTTTAAGGAGCTTAACCCCTTCACGACCATGGACGGATCTTTCCGTCATGGATCGTGTCCCGGTAAGCCCCGCCCCCTGCCGCGGGCAGGCGGCGTGGATCGGCACACATATCAGCTGTTTTCAACAGCTGACATGTGTGCCTACATGTTCCGAGTGGAATCGCATTCCACCCAGAACATTAACCCCTTAGATCTCGCTGCCAAAGTCTGGCAGCGAGATCTACATGCGCACAGCCATCTTTTTTACTTACCGCCGCCCCCTCCGGACGTCACGTGAGTGATCACGTGACGTTCGGTGGTTGCCATCGTAGCACAGGGTCATGTGATGACGCCTGGTGCTACGAAGTTTCACTTTCATTCTTCCTCGGCACGGAGCAGAGGAAGAAAGAAAGTGACTGAATCTGCTGATTACAGCTGTATTGCTGTGATCAGCAGATAGCGATCAGCGATCGGATTGCTGATTGCTATAGCCCCCTAGGGGGACTAGTAAAATAAAATAAAAAAAGTAAAAAAAAAGTTTTAAAAAATTAAAAAAAAAACAAAAAACCTAAAAGTTCAAATCACCCCCCTTTCCCCCCATTGAAAATTAAAGGGTTAAAAAATAAATAAATATACACAAATTTGGTATCGCCGCGTTCAGAAATGCCCGATCTATCAAAATATAAAATCAATTAATCTGATTGGTAAACGGCGTAGTGGCAAAAAAATTCCAAACGCCAAAATTACGTTTTTTGGTCGCCGCAAGTTTTACGCAAAATGCAATAACAGGCGATCAAAACGTAGCATCTGCGCAAAAATGCTACCATTAGAAACATCAGCTCGAGACGCAAAAAATAAGCCGTCACTGAGCCATAGATCCCAAAAAATAAGAACGCTACGTGTTTCGGAAAATGGCGCAAAACATGCGCCACTTTTATTGGACAAACTTGTGAATTTTTTTTAACCCCTTAGATACAAGTAAACCTATACATGTTTGGTGTCTACAAACTCGCACCGACCTCAGGTATCATACCCACACATCAGTTTTACCATATAGTGAACACCGTGAATAAAACATCCCAAAAACTATTGTGCCATCACACTTTTTTTGCAATTTTTCCACACTTGGAATTTTTTTGCTGCTTTCCAGTACACCATATGGTAAAACTTATGATTTCATTTAAAAGTACAACTTGTCCCGCAAAAAACAAGCCCTCATATGGCAAGATTGACGGAAAAATAAAAAAGTTACGGCTCTCGGAAGAAGGGGAGCAAAAAACAAAAACGCAAAAACGGAAAGTGCCCCGGGGCTGAAGGGGTTAATGCTAAATTTTATGATAGCATTCTTGACAATTTACTGCTGGTCTTGATGATCATATGTAGGTTACTGGCATAACACAAATGTCATCAGGACTGAAATTGGTCAAAAATTGCAAAATGGCTAACTAATGATCCAGTTGTTCAGTAATTATCTAAAATAAACTCTGTATTAATAGATTGAAAATCCCATGACTGATGTACAATTCACTTTTAGATTGACGTTCTTGAAGAAGAGTCCAATGTGGTTACACAGATGTATCAACTAATTGACAGCTATACCGTTCCTACACCTCCGGAGGATTTTGCAGTGTTTGCTACTCTGAAGCCTTCAATATTGGCTGTTCGAAATGCTATTGACAAGTCTGTAGGTGAGAGAGATGGCAGCATAGAGAAATTCTGTCGATCCTTGGATAAAGACATTGCAGAGCTGAACATGGAAGTGAAGGGTGTCAAACAGCAATCTCAGGTATAATTTACTTACGGGGCATATGTACTAATCATTTTTCATAATTTTCAAAGGTTAACTGATTCCAAAATGGATACATTTGACTGTTACATTTTTTTGTTTGTTTCTAATGTTCTTTTGTAAAAATGTGAAACACTGTTGCTGTATTCAAAGTTTTCATAACTTCAGTAATTTTTTTTCAGTGATTTTCTATTACAATGTGGGGGATTAGCTCTGTCAGACAATAGCAGGGACGCAGTAAAGCGGCACACACAGGGTTCCACCCCAAACTCAGTGTTTTAGTCAATACCATAGAATAGAGCCCGGACGTGCCAGTCCATTCAGGTATGATGTTCCCACAAAACACGCTGAAGCTTTTCCAGCCAAAACACCAACACACACTGAGGAGTTAGATGTGCTTGTTTATGTTGTTCTAACTCCTGCAGTTATGCAACCTAGGTGTTGCCCCCCAAATCCGGCATAGCAGGAAAGGTTCAAAAGGTTCAGACCAGAGCTTGACCTCCTCCATGCTGCTCACCAGTGCAAGAGGCACTTTCTAGGAGAAATATATCTCCCATCTACCACCATACCCTTCACTGTATCACATACCCTCTCCCCCTTTGTTCAACCTTGAGGAGGTGGACACACCCCATACAGTAGACTCTGAACAGGGCATCTGCATTTCCTTGTAGCGTGCCTGCCCTGTTTTCCACTGTAAACTTGAAAGTTTGTAGAGACAAGAACCACCTGATGAACCGAGTATTCCTCTCCTTGACTTGACTCATACACGTGAGAGGGTAATAATCGGTCACCAGGTCGAATGTCCTTCACAAATAATAGCGGAAAGACTCGAGTGCCCATGTGATGGTGAAGCATTTCCATTTCTGGAAACCAATGAGATGCTCCTCCTTGCTTCCTCAGAAGGACCCGGTTAAGCTAGCCTAAAGTGACCTTGCTATATGACAATGACCGTACCAAAAAATCCATTATTTAATGGCTGGAAAAAAAGAAAAAAGTGTTTTATAACAAACCTTATTTTATGATGAGTGTTTTAATGGTAGCCCGTCACTCAATTCATGCTGCTGTTATCATAGGCAGCATGAATCAGAGCCTGGCTGCACAATTACACAAGATATGTTTTTATATCGGGAGAGACATGTGAATTAACCTAGAGTAGGGCCCAGGAGCAGCGCTGGAATTGTCTCGTCTCTCTTAACAGTCTCCAATTTGTCTTTAAACTATGTTTTTTTCTGAAAAGCCAGAATGTTTCAATGAAAAGCATGCATGGCTACAATAGTGCACTGTGTGCAGAATTATTAGGTAAGTTGTATTTTAGAGGATTTTTTTTATTATTGACCAACAACTATGTTCTCAATTAACCCAAAAGACTCATAAATATCAAAGCTTAATATTTTTGGAAGTTGTGGTGTTTTTTTTTTAGATTTGGCTATCTTAGGAGGATATCTGTTTGTGCAGGTAACTATTACTGTGCAGAATTATTAGGTAACTTAATAATAACCAAATATATTCCTTATCTCACTTTTTTATTTTCACCAGGTAAACTAATATAACTGCACAAAATTTAGAAAAATTAACATTTCTGACATGCAAAAACAAAGCCCACCAAAAATTAGTGACCAATATAGTCACCTTTCTTTATGATGACACTCGACAGACTACCATATATAGATTCTGTCAGTTGCTTGATCTGTTTACGATCAACATTGCGTGCAGCAGCCATCACAGCCTCCCACACACTGTTCCGAGAGGTGTACTGTTTTCCCTCCCTGTAGTTCTTACATTTTATGAGGAACCACAAGTTCTCTATGGGGTTCAGATCAGGTGAACAAGGGGGCCATGTCATTATTTCTTCATCTTTTAGACCTTTACTGGCCAGCCACGCTGTGGAGTAGTTGGATGCATGTGATGGAGCATTGTCCTGCATGAATATCATGTTATTCTTGAATGATACCGACTTCTTCCTCTACCACTGCTTGAAGAAGTTGTCTTCCAAAAACTGGCAGTAGGTTTGGGAGTTGAGCTTCACTCCATCCTCAACCTGAAAAGGTCCCACAAGTTCATCTTTGATGATACCAGCCCATACCAGTACCCCACCTCCACTTTGCTGGCGTCTGAGTGGATCTCTCTGCCCTTTACTGATCCAGCCTCTGGCCCATCCATCTGGCCCATCAAGAGTCACTCTCATTTCATCAGTCCATAAAATCTTTGAAAAATCAGTCTTAAGATATTTCTTGGCCAAGTCTTGACGTTTCATCTTATGTTTCTTGTTCAAAGGTGGTCGTTATTCCTTACCTTGGCCATGAGTATGGCACACCTTGTGCTTTTTGATACTCCAGTAATGTTGCAGCTCTGAAATATGGCCAAACTGGTGGCAAATGGCATATTGATTGTTCGGTGATCGCGCTTCAAAAGTTTGGCAATTTCAAGACTGCTGCATCCCTCTTCAAGACATCTCACAATTTTGGACCTTTCAGAGCCTGTCAAATCTCTCTTCTGACCCATTTTGCCAAAGGAAAGGAAGTTGCCTAATAATTAAGCACACCTTATATAGGGTGTTGATGTCATTACACCACACCCCTCCTCATTACAGAGATGCACATCACCTGATTTACTTAATTGGTAGTTAGCTCTCAAAACTATACAGCTTGGAGTAGGACAACATGCATAAAAATTATCATGTGATCAAAATACTCATTTGCCTAATAATTCTGCACACAGTGTACAGTTAGGCTCTGATTCATTCTGCCTGTATTTTGGGCAGCAAAAATTTAATAACAAGTTCTCTTTAAGTTCAAATCTAAAATCCAATCAAGCTGTTAGAAAGGAAATTGAACAGGCTGCAAGGAAGAAACACTAAAACATCACACAGAAAATTCTCCATGGGGTGAAGGGAATCAAATTCTTAATCATTTTAAAACTCATACGCTCCAAGAAAAATACTATTTCTTTTCTGATGTATTTGTGTGTATTGTTTACCAATGGACATTTGCTTTGTCCATCTCTCGCTATGTGTATCCCAAGCACATATGGCCATCATTAAAGAACGATGATATAACAATTTTTCTTTCCTGACTTACATAATAATTGATAACATTAAAAACCAATTACACTGAAACATCACGCCATTGCTGAAGAAAAGTTATTTCCTGTATTTTCAGTGCACATTTGGAGATCAAGACAAACTTTGGGACCCCCTATTTGTTTTTCATATTGTGTTACCCTTTTCACAAGATGGCTCAATGGTAAACCACGGCACATGGCATTTGCTGTTATAATGGTATGGAGAAAGCCACAAGACCTTTCCACAGATTCCTACTTCTGTATGGCAAAGTGTGCTGGAATAACAAGTAAAACAAGAAAATTGGTGAAAAATCCAAACAATACTTCAACAATTAGGCCAGTCTTCCATAACTCAAAGCTGCAAGTCCCCACTTCACCAACATCTTGGACCTTGGATCCGGTAGAAGATTCAACGCTGATTTGGTTGAAGAAGAAGCTGATTATGAAGATCCTGATTTTCTGGGCGATAAATCTAGGGTGTCTCACAAACTAAACCAGGTTGATTTTAAATGATTTATTTTGTGATCTGAACCAAAAAGTCAGGCGTAGCTTTTGGCTTTGAGGCTTAAAGGCTGACACTTGCTCGATCTGTGGACCAAAATATGGTCTTTCCGCAATAGGTAGCAGGAGATTGAACCCTTATTTTCAATGGAATGGGACCTAGTTTACTGTAAAGGTGGAACATCTGCTAAATGCAATTGGACAAGAGCACAGACCTCTTCAAAAAACTGTTTAAAAGTGGTACTTCTGCATAATGGCAACGAAAATCCATCTGTTCCACTTACTTATGCAGCAAGTCTGAAAGAAATATACTGTAGGAAAATATATGCCTTCTGCTGTAAAAAAAAATCCATTAGGAAAACTGCAAGTGGAATATTTGTGGTGATCTGATGGTAATAGCCTTGGTACTTGGGTTGCAGCTCAGCTATACAAAGTTTTGTTGTTTTCTCTGTGAATTGGATAGCAAAAAACAATTTACATAAGAACAGTGGCAACCAAGATACATTTTGACTCCTGGAAAAAAGAATGTCCTACATCAGCCTCTGGTAGCTATAGAGAAAGTTTTCATTCCACCACTCCACATAAAACGTGGGCTAATAAGAACTTTGTCAAGATGATGGATCGTTATGGTGAGGGTTTTGCATACCTCAGAAACAAGTTTACACAAATAAGTGAGGCCAAGATCACGGAAGGAATTTTTGTGGGTCTACAAATAAGGGAAATTATGAACACTGGTCCATAATTGAGACTGAGGCACTGCATGAGAGTAGTTAAAAAATGTAGTGCTGAACTTCCTTGAAAACCATAAAGCACCAAACTATAGAGATCTTGTGACTGAGTTATTACAACGCTACAAAGAATTTTAATGTAATATGTCTCTCAAGATACATCTCCTAGACTCCCTTTAGATTTTTCCCCCTATAACCTTGGAGATGTCAGTGACTAAAGGGTGCTTTACACGGTGCGACATCGCTACCGATATGTCGTCGTGGTCACGTTATTAGTGACGCACATCCGGCGCCGGTAGAGACATCGCAGCATGTGACACCAAGGAGCGACGATCAACGATCGCAAAATCGTCCAAAAACGGTAATCGTTGACACGTCACTCCTTTCCTTAATATCGCTGCTGCCACAGGTACGATGTTGTTCGTCGTTCCTGCGGCAGCACACATCGCTATGTGTGACACCGCAGGAATGATGAACATCTCCTTATCTGTGTCCACCGGCAATGAGGAAGGAAGGAGGTGGGCGGCATGTTCCGGCCGCTCATCTCCGCCCCTCCGCTTCTATTGGACGGCCGCTTAGTGACGTCATGGTGACGTCGCTGTGACGCCAAACGCACCTCCCCCTTGAAGGAGGGATTGTTCGACAGTCACAGTGACGTCGTTGATAAGGTATATGCGTGTGACGCTGCTGTAGCGATAATGTTCGCTACGGCAGCGATCACCAAATGTCGCACGTACGACGGGGCGGGGGCTTTCGTGCTCGAAATCGCTAGCAATCGCTAGCGATGTCGCAGCGTGTAAAGCACCCTTAACACGGAGATAATGTTCGCTACGGCAGCGATCACCAAATGTCGCACGTACGACGGGCAGGTGCTATCGCACTCAACTTCGCTAGCAATCGCTAGCGATGTCGCAGCGTGTAAAGCACCCTTAACATGGAGATCAGTTTCATCAGAACATCTTGCTACTTGAAGGCCGTTATAAAGGGAAGTGGAGGTCAAAAAGCTCGCAGACTACTGTTGGGGACTGGAAAAGGATACGCCTGCAGTTAAATATTAAAGAAATTCAAACCATTTTTTTTAGATAATTAAAACAAAACCTAACATTTGTATAAAGTAATTTCTGTTAGAAATATAAATTTTCAAAAATTTAACCGCAGGTTACTTAAAATCCCTGCCCTGATAGAAACAGTCTGAGAGAGATTTGGAATCAGGGGACAAATTACCATAAGAAATAGCCAATTTCATTATTTTAACATAAATAAATAAAATTTTGTAGGCCAGTGTTATCTCATCAATGGCAACGATGATTATAGATTTTGTTTAGTATACTTTGCGGCAGTATTAGCATTTATAATATTGAATAATATATATGTATTAGTGAAAGGTGAATATGTAACACAGGGTTGAATTGTTTTGCAGGATCCACAAATTCTGGATATCATTTCCGATCAGACTAAAGTGAGACAAATCCTCACTGACTTGCAAATCATCATAGATGAGTTACAAAAACGTGCGTTTCAGTACAAAACATATCAGAAGAATTTCAAGGTAAAGCAATAGAAATTACTCTTCCATCAATTTAATGCTTTGTTTGTATCTTGTGCTCATGTTGTAAATGTTCTTAGAATCACAACACATTATTTTAGATATTATTTTACTATCTATGGGACAAAGTAATTTTTTAAGAAGCAAAGGCCAACTGCCACTTCACTATTCTATATTCAGTATTTTCATTATTATTAGACCCAGGAACCTGTCCAGATAACTGCCATTATTCTTTCACTGGCTCGGAATCTACAAAGTAAGTTCACCCTTCTTTGAATTAGAAGGGATTATCACCTATCTTATACAGGAAGGTCATAGTTCCTTTTTAAATTAAAAAAAAATTGTATAGACTATATTATTCTATTCAAAGTTGATTTAAATGAGTACAATAGTGTCTCTCCTTAACCAATGTCAGATCAGACAGAGCTACGGAATTAGAGATATACAGTGGAACCTTGGATTACGAGCATAATTGGTTCCGAGACTGTGCTCTTAAACCAAGTTACCCTTATCAAAGCAAATTTTCCCATAGGAAATAATTGAAACACAGACAATTTGTTCCACAACCCAAAAATATTTACTGTATTTAAACAAACTTATTACAGTAATACAAAATGTACAGTATTCATATAAAATTATTACAGTACACTAATACAAAATACTGTGCAGTAAAAACGTAAAACAATTTAAATTGCATGTTAGCTTATAATAGAATTGTTGGCGTGCGTGAGCTGTAGTGAAAAAAAATGATGTATAAATATGACAAACTTTATTCTAGTACAATACACAAAAAACACACCCCAAATGTCTTCTCCCCAAAATAAGGGCAGAACTAAGCCAAATGTAAGGTAGGAATACTGATTACAGTACAAGCAATGTGCTCTACTGGTTAGCAGAAAGAAAGTACAATACTATATCCACAAATGCAAAGTGATAGACATGCTATATAGTATATACTGTACTGTACAATGGTATACTGTATACAGTATACAGTACATATACAGTATAGAGTACATATGTACAGAAAGCTACCTCCAGAGTGGGTCATAGCACGGTGAAAGGACAGAACCAGGAGTGTGCAGTGTGAATATTTGCTCTTATTGCAAATCATTGCTCTTAAACCAAGTTACAAATTTTTAAAAAGCTTTCCTTGTCTTGCAAAACGCTCTTAAACCAAGTTACTCTTAATCTAAGGTTCTACTGTATTTTAAAACATATATGAAGTCATTATCATGACGATATTATATCCCTTAAAAGATTAAGTATGCTGTCCTCTAATTAAGGATATGTCTGCATGGGGTTTGTTTGTCCTTTGAAAGTTTATGGGGGTTCCCTTAGTGTGCTCCTCCCATTGTAGGCAGTGATGGATAGTGATTACAATTTATGTACAGTGTTGTATATGCAAGGAAAATGAATAACAATAAGGAACAGTGCTGCTGTATTAAAACTGCAGTCACAGTCATAAGAAATATACAGTAAGTAAATGAATTGTTAGCTAATAGCTACATGGTTGTGGACAGGATTTTTCCAAGGGTGGATGGATTAACTAAAATTCAAATTTTGGCCAAACTTGGAATGTTGTGCACACTACACTCCTCCCGTGCTCATTGATTTTGCTACTGCAAGTTGAGCAGAGGAAAAGTCAGTTCTTCAAATAGAATGGTTCTTAATTTTCTCTCGCAGAGTGGACCGAACAGAATACGTAATGACCAAAGAAGTTGTCCAGAGTTGTCAATAGGGATGAGCTAGACTGGACTTGGAGTCATGGAGTGGACATCACAGGGACTCATTGGTTAGCGCTGTTGCTTTGCAGTGATGGGGTCTTGGGTTCAAATATCACCAAGGGCAACATCTGCAAGGAATTTGTTTGTTCTCCCTGTTGGTGTGGATTTCCTTGGAGTTCTCCAGTTCCCCCCACACTCCAAAGACATACTGATAGGGAACTTACATTGTGAGCCTCAGTGGGGATAGTCATGATGATGATTTCTGTAAAGTGCTACAAAATATAATGGTGCTATATAATCACGCATCTATATATATAATTGCCTTATTCTGTCTGTCTGTCTGTCTTGCTCCAAAATTCTGTCGTTACCGCAACAAGCTTCTCATTGGCCGCTCGCCTCGGCTCCGCCCCCCCACACGGATTGGCCTCTCGCCCCGGCCGCCTGCACGCAGTGGCAACTCGGCCATGCCCCGCCCCCCTCACGCATTGTATGCCCGCCCTGGCCCCGCCCCCCGCACGCATTCCCAGAACCGACACGGAGCCCCGACTCCCAGGTGAGTGCAGTACCCCCGGGAGCCCACACCAGCGTACGCCGGCAACCCAGCCGACACATACCCTTGCATTGCTGGGGTTGCCGGCGTACGCTGGTGTGGGCTCCCGTGCATGCGGGGGGCGGGGTACGCTGGTAACCATCGTACACATCGGGTAATATCGTGTAGCATGGTTACCAGCGTACACCGGCTCCCGGTACACATGCAGAAGAGAGATGACAGAAGAAAGAAGACCCCCGATCATACTCACCAGAAGCCGACCGGGAGCAGGTGAGCGCATCAAGGTCCTGCAGTGGCGGAACACACACACACGCACACACACACATAAGAACAGACACACACACATAAGAACACATACACACACACACATAAGAACAGACACACACACACACATCAGATCACACTCTCACACACACCTCACACATCAGATCGCATCCACACACTCACAACATCCAGTGATATCGCTTGCTTCTCGGCGGCGATACTGTGCGTGCAGTGACCTTCCAGGACCTGCCGGAGGATCACATGGCCGGAAGCATGTGGTATCTCCGGATGTTGTGAGTGTGAGCGCGTATGTGCGATATCGTCAATGTGTGTGTGCGTGCATGCGATCGTGTGTGCGTGTATGCGATCGGATGTGTGCGTGTCGGCAGAAGGCAGAGGAGCACGGCGTGCAGCACAGCTGCTGGGACCGCCCACCGGAGGGCACAGGCAGAAGTGGGGTGTGAGTGTGTGCGTGTATACTGTCTGATGTGTGACTGTGGAGCACGATGGGGGGTGCGCAGCATGGGGGATGGAGCACGATGGGGAGTGCGCAGCATGGGGGATGGAGCACGATGGGGAGTGCGCAGCATGGGGGATGGAGCACGATGGGGAGTGCGTAGCATGGGAGATGGAGCATGATGGGGAGTGCACAGCATGGGGGATGGTGCACGATGGGGAGTGCACAGCATGGGGGATGGTGCACGATGGGGAGTGCGCAGCATGGGGGATGGAGCACGATGGGGAGTGTGCAGCATGGGGGATGGAGCACGATGGGGGGTGCGCAGCATGGGGGATGGAGCACGATGGGGGGTGCGCAGCATGCGGGTTGGAGCACGATGGGGAGTGCGCAGCATGGGGGATGGAGCACGATGGGGAGTGCGCAGCATGGGGGATGGAGCACGATGGGGAGTGCACAGCATGGGGGATGGTGCACGATGGGGAGTGCGCAGCATGGGGGATGGAGCACGATGGGGAGTGCGCAGCATGGGGGATGGAGCACGATGGGGAGTGCGCAGCATGGGGGATGGAGCACGATGGGGAGTGCGCAGCATGGGGGATGGAACACTATGGGGAGTGCGCAGCATGGGGGATGGAGCGCGATGGGGGGTGCGCAGCATGGGGGATGGAGCGCAATGGGGGGTGCATAGCATGGGGGATGGAGCGCGATGGGGGTGCGCAGCATGGGGGATGGAGCGCGATGGGGGGTGCGCAGCATGGGGGATGGAGCACGATGGGGAGTGCGCAGCATGGGGGATGGAGCACGATGGGGAGTGCGCAGCATGGGGGATGGAGCACGATGGGGAGTGCGCAGCATGGGGGATGGAGCACGATGGGGAGTGCGCAGCATGGGGGATGGAGCACGATGGGGAGTGCGCAGCATGGGGGATGGAACACTATGGGGAGTGCGCAGCATGGGGGATGGAGCGCGATGGGGGGTGCGCAGCATGGGGGATGGAGCGCAATGGGGGGTGCATAGCATGGGGGATGGAGCGCGATGGGGGTGCGCAGCATGGGGGATGGAGCGCGATGGGGGGTGCGCAGCAGAGGGATGGAGCACGATGGGGAGTGCGCAGCAGAGGGATGGAGCACGATGAGGAGTGCGTAGCATGGGGGATGGAGCACGATGGGGAGTGCGCAGCATGGGGGATGGAGCACGATGGGGAGTGCACAGCATGGGGGAAGGAGCACGATTGGGAGTGCACAGCATGGGGGATGGAGCACGATGGGGGTGCGCAGCATGGGGGATGGAGCGTGATGGGGGGTGCGCAGCATGGGGGATGGAGCGCGATGGGGGGTGCGCAGCATGGGGGATGGAGCGCGATGGGGGGTGCGCAGCATGGGGGATGAAGCGCGATGGGGGGTGCGCAGCATGGGGGATGGAGCGCGATGGGGAGTGCGCAGCATGGGGGATGGAGCACGATGGGGAGTGCGCAGCATGGGGGATGGAGCACGATGGAGAGTGCGCAGCATGGGGGATGGAGCATGATGGGGAGTGCGCAGCATGGGGGATGGAGCATGATGGGGAGTGCGCAGCATGGGGGATGGAGCACGATGGGGAGTGCGCAGCATGGGGGAAGGAGCACGATGGGGGGTGCGCAGCATGGGGGATGGAGCACGATGGGGGGTGCGAAGCATGGGGGATGGAGCACGATGGGGGGTGCGCAGCATGGGGGATGGAGCACGATGGGGGTGCACACCTCCCCCCAAAACACACACACACCGCCACACGCGCACCGCACCGCACAACACACCACACACACTGGGAACCACAAACACCGCCCTACACAGACACCCAAACACACAGACAACGCAGCACACACACAATACCCAACACACAAACACCGCAGCATACACAAATATACGCACATACCGCGCAACACACACACATTGCACAAAACATACCTCCCCCCAAAACACACACACGCACCCCACACCAACACAAACCGCGCAACACACACAGCACCACACACACAGAACGCTGCAGACACACAGCGCTCCACAAACAACGCAACACACACACAGCGCTCCACACAAACAACACTGCTCTCACCCACCCCCCCACCCAGACAACACCCAGAACATTTACAGCGCCCTACACAAACACTGGCAACTACACACAACAACATCTATATATATAACAAAAATCATACATTAACTACACAATAAATTCTAGAATACCCGATGCGTTAGAATCTGGCCACCTTCTAGTAATAAATAAATGGATTCAAAGTTAGAGCTGGTTTCAGGTGGAGTCATGAGTAGAGCTGAGCAAACCCATAGTTCGAGGCTTGGTGTTTGTACTGAACACAGAATTTACAAAAAAACAAAACAAAACAGAGTTCGGGTGCTTTACCTATGCTGACCACTTGAGCGAGCAAGGCTGTGCTCGGGTGCACTCGGTGCTCGCAGTGTTTGACTAGCTCTCACTGGGGGTAACAACAACGTTATCAGATGTAGTGTGTGTAAGGGTGGCTAGTTGAGGCTACGGTAGTCACCTTCACAGCGGTTACTAGGCTGCAGCGCAGCCAGGCATTAACCCCTTGCACCCCAGTTTCCACTCAAGTACAGGACAGTTCACTCACAAGTTCTTTCATTCTCTGAGACAATAACTTGGAGACGAGTAGGTTCTTTTACAACTTTAACTTTTTACAGTGCAACTTTATTACAACAACTTTATTCTGTTTCCGCACTTTAAGGGCACCGCTTCTAACCCCAGAGGGATTCCTTTGGGACTTTACTACTTCATATACTTTGCTGGCTGACTGCTTCCCCGCTCCTGTGACTCCTAAGACCTCCCCAGGTCCATCATCCCCTGCACTGTACATGCCACCTGCAGCGAGCTCACTACCTGCTCCCACGTTGGCTCCCACACTATCATAGGGCTCACTAAACGGCTTTCTTCTGCTACAGGGGAATTGTGGGGTAGCTTCTTCAGGAAACAGCCGCTGATCCCTTCGCCCGGATTCTGCTTTCACACTTGTATCTTAAACTGCAATGGGAGGGACCCTGAGGGTCAGCACAATAATCTCTGTGCTGGGGCTATTACTCATTGCTCCTTCTCCTTCTTTCCTGCTCCTTTTATAACCTACAGCTATCCCTGAATCCTAACCCCTTCCTAACCAGGAGTCCAGGGGAGCAGTCCCTTAGGTTACACTGCCACCTAGTGGCCACACCATACACAATTGGTATCTTTATTAACAACAGTACAGGGGTTGAGTCTAAGACCCCACTACATTTTCCCCCTTCTTTGACCTCGGCCGTCCCCCGCCTAACAGTTTGAGGAGTACTTCTTATCCTTCACCTAAAATAAACATTCATTAACCACATCCATATACATTAAGGACTGACTCCTCCCATACCGCTTACCAAGCAGCTCCCCTCTGGCTGCTTCAGGAGCCCAAAGATCTGTCCTCTGGTACTGGGGGTTCCTGGAAACGCTTCTTAATTAAAGCAAACTACATGCATGTACATCAATTATAGACACTCTTGTAAACACATACGTAAATAACATTGTAATCTTACACTTCCTTACATAACAAACTGACTGTAACGGCCACACACAGAATTCATCTGTAGATCCAAGGTCTGGAAAAAAAAAACCTGCAGCAAAAAGGCACAAAAAAATCAACCGCAACCGTCGTCACAACTCAAGCAGCTTCTCTCAGTTCTCAGGGGCACTCTCCTGCAGCCCTGCGCACTTCAGTTAAACATTGCAAACTGGAACGGAATGGTCACAAAATCTTTAGGGACAACAAGTGGCACCAGCTGGGGGCAGTCCAATGCCAACAGGGCATGTTATACACTTACACTGTCCTTCACTCCTGGTTCCCCAGCTGTATAGTCATTGTCGCATTATCCCTCTAAGTGACAATTAACACCGTCGCTGCACCGCCCCATACCTCAGCAGTGAGGCATCAACCATGGACCTAGCATTGATATATATATGGTTGTCAGTCCCCTCCTCATAGAGAAAGGCGTACTTCTGGTTAGTCACTACATACCCGATGTGGCCATAGACAAACCGCTGAGACGCAGCACCCCTATCGGGCATGGCTAGCTGGGCCCTGATTTGTCCCTCTCTCTCTTTCTTGCATTCGATGACACTTTGCACCGACTCCGGGTCGTCCTTGGGATATACACGGCGGAGGGGAGCCACACTCGCCATTGCCTGTCCCCTAGTCAGCTCCGCCAACTGAACCTTTTCCTGCGCAGCATCCCTCTTTGCCTGCACCGCTTCCTCCTGCGCCTGCGCAGTCCACTCCTGAGCCTGCGCCACTTCTTCCTTTGCACTTGCAACCTTTTCCTGGGCCAGCCTGGCCTCTCACTTGGCCTGTACAGTGTTGTCTTGCGCCGCACCGGCCTCCTTTTTCGCCTGCACAGCCTCCTCTAAGACTTGGACTGCATCATCTATCCCCGGCAGTAGTGGCCACAGGGCAGATCACGCTGGGGACATTAGCGCCAGGAGCCCATAAGCACTCACCGGTGCCTTTGTATAGAAGTGCTCCGGCCAGTCCCTCAGCCCCCCGGGTCTTCTCCAGGTCTCCCACTCCATCTTCTCCTCCCAGCCACGGCGTTTACTACTGCGGGTGCGCTGTGCGAGCCACCGGGCCTCACTCCTTGCTTCTGAGATAGGTCTTCTCTCCATCTTACTGTTTCTCCTCTTCCTCTCAAATAACTGTTTCCGGGTCTTATCAGGGATGATCCCTCTCCCGAGCCACTCCTGTAGCTGAGCAAAATGTTAAAGAGTTCGGTGAACAAGATTCAATATAACCTGTATTTTATTTATTGAAAGCCGTGATGTTTTCATGCATGAGTGCAGTGGGTGGTCTAACTCATTACTGACAGCTAGCTCTGCGTGTAGTTATGCAGGAAAGGCTGTCAATCACTAGTAGGACGGCCAACTGGACTCATAACGATGCAAACCTCAGGAATTTCAATAAATAAAATGTAAGTTTTACTGAAACTCTTCCTACAAAATGAATACCAACTCGACCAGCACTTCCTGCTCTATCATGTCTACAGATCAGATACTATTTTTAACATGACAGGTTCCCTTTCAAGTTTCTCCAAATATGAAGAACCGTGTCTATTGTAAATGGATGTATCCTAAAATTTTACAGGTTGAGGTGACAAAGTTTGATGAGCTGGAAGAAGTAAGTGCCGAACTGAAGCTAAAGCATCTATTATGGGATTCAATGACAGAATGGGATGTGCTGCAAGCTGAATGGATGCAGGTAAGTCATTAGTCTACACAACAGGTCTGTAAATGAATACAAGTGCTGGTGACCAGAATAATTATTTATGTTTTTTTACAGTCCAAATTTGAAACATTGGATCCTGAACAACTGAATTCCCTAGTTCTTAAATATGCCAAATTTGTAAATCAGCTGGAAAAAGGACTTCCGCCAAATAATGTAGTGCCATGTCTCAAGACGAAGGTGGAAAAAATGAGGGAAAAGGTAAGTTATGTAGTAAAGCATGTATGAAAAATCAGCGGTTTACTGGCATTGATGGTCCTATTTGAGATGCTTACCTTGTCAGTTTTGGAACTTGTAGTACATTTTTCAATAAAGGGGTTAGAAGATAACATGGTGGGTAAAACGCAAACTTAAAGTTTCAGCTACATCATTTTTTTTCTCCAAGTAAAACCAAATAGATACAAATATTCTCTTTTCTTTGCTCTGTCTCTGTTTACTGACTGTAGATTTTTCTTTTATTATATTTTTTGGACATGATTTTGGGGTCAGCAAACTTGCCTGACTGGCTATCAACTATATTTTGATAGACACTTTTTAGTAATTTAGGAATAAGTAGTCTGGAGATGTTTATAGTCGTCTATGTGAGAGTTTTCTCTTAATTGCTACCTTCGAATTGTATTGTTACCTGTAATGATGATAATGAGATGACTGCTGAAAAGGGATTTCTACAGTACTGAAGTCAGCTTCTTATGAGGCTCAGTCACTAGAGTAAAAACAGCAAGATTTCAAGATTTTTTTAAGGAGGACCAACCACCAGGATTTTCCTATATAAACTAAAGGCAGTGCTATACTGGCACTGTCATACTGATTCTCTACATACCTTTAGTTGTGAGATTGGATGTATAGTTTCTGAAATATAGGCAAGTAAAATTTGTGAAATGCACTGGTATTTGATTGATAGCAGCTATAGAATATCTAATAGGTGGGTTGGGTTTTGCTAGTTATTCCTGCCCCTGTCTGTCTGGCTGCCTGTCCCTCCTCCCACTGTCTCTGTTATTACAGGGGGAGGAAGGAGGGTGGAAGGACAGAGGGGAGGAATAACAGGCAGGCAGACAGGGGTGGGAATAACTTGCAATACTTGTCCCATTGTGAATCAGATCACTCCAGGAAGGAACGGAGACTTAGGAGACCGACTGCAGGCTGCCCAACTCTTTGGAGCCTGATCAACTCCAAACAACAGACTACGCTAAAGGCCCCTTTACACACTGCAACATCGCTAACGACATCACTGTAACGTCACCGGTTTTGTGACGTAATAGCGACCTCCCCAGCGATATTGCAGTGTGTGAAACGCATCAGCGACCTGGCCCTCGCTGTGAGGTTGCTGATCGCTACAAATCTTTTAGGACCATTTTTTGGTCCGTTGTTTCCCGCTGCGCAGCATGCATTGTTGTGTTTGACACCATTACAACGACTTTGTTAGCGACTTCCCTTTCAAATAGCTGCTTTCACACGTCCCCAATGACCAGCTAGGTCGTTCTGCAGGTCCGTATCGCTGTTGCATCGTTGGCCAGGTCTGCCTGTTTGACAGCTCACCAGCGACTCAGCAGAGACTTTGTAGCGATCCTGGCCAGATTGGGATCGCTGGTGGGATTGCTAGAAAGTCTCAGTGTGTAAAGGGGCCTTAAGAGTTTTGATTTTCAATCATTCTCTTATCTGTGTCCTTGGGCATCACTCATTAACCTGGGGCAGTCTTGTTGATCTCGTGAATCTATCACTACAACCGGATTCCCTTCCTTCTGGGCAACCTTAAAGAACCGGAAAAACCCTCCCACTGCCGTGTACTGTGCTTCCTGTGGTGCAGACCTTCCCTCACCCACACCACCCTGTATTTCCACCCTCTGCCCCCTCTGATGTCACCCTGCCTCTATTTAGGGACACAGTTACCCATGTGGCAAGCTCCTCCCAGACTGCTATCTTGGTAGACCCAATGTGCCGAGTACACCCAGTCCCACTCCTGTTCCCATTTATACATTTCTGGCAGATCATGGAAGTTATTACATTCCTCAGGAACATGTAGCAGCCCTGTTGAAAAACCCGAAGACATTATCCTAGGTCACCCTGTTACTACTCTTGCCCCACATGATCTTAAGGCTATTTTCGAACAAAGTCAACAGAAGAATATCTCCTCACAAAGGCATACAAGACTCCAGTGCACCTTGCCCCTACCCTCCAATGTTATGCTCCAGTGCTGTACTACTTTCAATCCATCGACTTTTTTTTTTCCCCCAAGGGGTGAATACTTTTTTATATGGGATATCCCCTCTAGGCCTATGGCAGGCCTATGGACATTGACTATGAAGACCCGGACACCCAAGAACATGATTGTTTTGAACTTATGCGATCTGAGTGCTTCCACCTGCCCACAGTTACAGAGACACTATTGCCAGATGCTGATCTGACCTTCTCTGCGGACGCTTCACAAACGTTACTCTGTTGTGGCAACTCCGGATATCATTATTGTCGAACCATTGCCTCCACACAAGTCAGCACAGAAAGCCAAACTTATGGCTCACACTAAAGCCTGCGAACTGGCAGAAGGAAAGACAGTCAAAATCTACACAGACTCCAGATACCTACACAGACTCCAGATACACGTCTCTGTGGTCACTATGAGGCTACTAAACAAACAGTGGAGCACCCATAAAGAACTCTGAAGCTATTGCAGCATTGATCACAGGTGTCAAACTACCAACATCTGTGGCAGTCATAAAAAACTAAAGCACACGAGAAACTAAAACTCAGAAGAAGCTGGAGTGATTCAAATAGAAAAATATTTTAGGGGGGACTGTGAGAATAAAATATATTTTTCTATGTGCTTTTCTACTGCAAAAATACAATACATCTTTCTCTATATATTTTTCTATAACCAAGCTTTCTTTTCTATATGAGTAAGAAGATAGAGACTGTAACATGTCTACACCAAGGTCAGCAGCTGATATCGTGAAACAAGAGAACAGAATGAAAATATTGATAACAATGGCCGGCTGTAGATGCGCATGTCTAAATTTATGACTGATGTAATGCTGCCACCAGGGGGAGCCAGAGCTCTGCAGCAGACGACACTACACAGAGCAATGAGAACCAGGAAGGAAATGCACAGCGTTCTCATGCACTGCCTAATCAGCACAGCTGAGAAGCAGAGCTGCAGAGCATGCAAGGAATAGTCAGACAGGCTGGGTCAAACACCGTACGGGCAGAAGCAGGACCGGAGGGACGAGCAAAAGTGGAGTCAAAGTCAGGCCAAGGTCAGTACCGAAGGAAGCAACCGAGTGAGGAATAGGAGGGGGGACACAGGACAGGAGGGACGACCAGGGGACAGAACACAGACAAGGGCACGGGGGCACAGGAACAGACAGATCAGGATATCACTCACAGGACCAGCAATCACAGGCAAAGCAGAGCTAAGCTTATAGCCGGCGCTGGTTCACTGGAAGTGTCAGCTTTTAAGGCATCCAGGGGCCGGAAGTGAGGCCTGAGAGAAGGCTCCGCCCCCTAGCCATGTGGATAGGGAGGCGAATCATGACAGTACCCCCTCCTCAAGGGGGGGCCACTGGACCCCCAGGCTTCCCAGGATACTTCCGGTGGAAAGCCGCAATTAACCGATCGGCCCGCACGGAGCGAGCCGGCACCCAGGACCGGTCCTCTGGACCGTAACCCTTCCAATGAATCAGATACTGGAGAGAACTACGAACCCAACGAGAGTCGATAATACGCAGAACTTCGTACTCCTCCTCACCGTCCACCAGTATCGGAGCCGGAGGGGTCTGAGAATCCACCACCGAAGGGACAAATGGCTTAAGCAAGGAGGTATGAAATACATTGGGAATACGCAAGGTCTGGGGCAGTTGCAACCGAAAGGCCACCGGGTTGATCACTTCGATGATCTCATAGGGCCCTATAAACTTAAGATCCAACTTAGCAGACGGAACCCTGAGCCTGATATTCCGAGTGGACAGCCACACTTTGTCCCCACCTGAAAGGGGGGTCCCAGAGAACGGTGTTTGTCCGCTTGGCATTTCTGGGACTGTTGAGCCGTCACGATGCACCGCCGTACCTCCTTCCACACCTCCCCCAGATGCTGAACGATGGAGTCGGCCCCTGGACACCCCGAATCCACTCTAGAGAAGGTCCCGAAGTGAGGGTGAAACCTGTAATTACAGAAGAAGGGAGAAGTTCCCGTAGACTGATTGACTCTGCTATTGAATGCAAACTCCGCAAGGGGCAAAAACGTACATCAATCCTCCTGCTGAGCAGAAACCAAGCACCGCAGGATTTGCTCAAGGGTCTGATTCGTCCTTTCCGTCTGCCCATTAGACTCGGGATAATAGGCGGACGAGAAGGACAACTCAATTCCCAACCGCCTGCACAAGGCCCTCCAAAACCGAGAAATGAATTGTACCCCCCTGTCAGACACAATATTCAGGGGCAACCCATGTAACCGAACCACCTGGTCAATAAAGTGGTTGGCAAGGGTCGCAGCAGAAGGTAGACCGGAGAGGGGAACAAAATGTGCCTGTTTACTAAAACGATCCACCACCACCCAGATCACAGTCATACCATTTGAGAAAGGGAGGTCCGTAATGAAATCCATGGACAAGTGGGTCCATGGTCTTTCAGGAACAGGTAATGGAACCAGTTCCCCGGTCGGCCGGTTACGACATACCTTAGCATGGGCACATGTAGCACAGTCAGACACAAACCGAGCAACATCTGAGTGAAGAGACGGCCACCAAAACAGTCAAGCAACAGCCCTGCGAGTGGCTGTAACTCCAGGATGGCCACTAAGTACGGACTCATGGAACTCTTGAAGTACTCGTAACCGGAGGTGCAAAGGGACAAACAGTTTAGTGTCTGGAGCGGAAGATGGCGCTGAGGACTGGGCCTCCCTGACCTCAGCCTCTAACTCGGACGACAAGGCAGCGACCACCACCCCTCGTGGAAGAATGGAGGAAGGAGGCTCTGGAGGTGACACCGGGTCCAAACTACGAGACAGTGCATCTGCCCTCACATTTTTAGACCCCGGCCGAAAAGTAATACAAAAATGAAATCTAGAAAAGAAAAGAGCCCACCTCGCTTGTCGAGGCGTCAATCTCTTGGCGGACTCGATATACGCGAGGTTTTTATGATCAGTGATGACAGTAATACGGTGAACAGCACCCTCCAAAAAATGCCTCCATTCTTCGAATGCCAACTTTACCGTCAATAATTCACGGTTACCCACATCATAGTTCCTCTCAGCTGGAGTGAATTTCTTGGAGAAGAACGCACATGGTCGCAGATTAGTCAGAGTAGCAGGGCCCTGAGAGAGAACAGCTCCCACCCCCACCTCTGAGGCGTCCACCTCAACAACAAACGGCGCCTCGAGGTCAGGCTGTACCAGGACTGGGGCGGACATGAACCAGTCCTTTAACTCAAGAAAGGCCTGGACAGCCGTTTGCGACCAGTTCTGCAGATCCGCCCCTTTCCCTGTAAGGTCAGTCAGTGGCTTGGCAATTTGAGAAAACCCCTTAATGAACCTTCTATAATAATTAGCGAAACCCAAAAAGCGTTGTAGCGCCTTGATATCCCTGGGTTGCACCCAATCCACGATAGCCTGCACCTTTCCTGGGTCCATTTTAAACCCATCACGAGAAAGGAGTAACCCAAGAAAGGCTATTTCCTGAACAGAGAAAACACATTTTTCAAGCTTGGCAAACAGATAGTTATCACGTAATCTCTGTAATACTGAGCGAACATGCATAATATGCGTATCTCTATCGGCAGAATAAATCAAAATGTCATCAAGATAGATGACCACAAAACGACCAAGAAAATCAGAGAAGATATCGTTGATGAAATTTTGAAACACTGCAGGGGCATTTGTTAGACCAAAAGGCATCACCAAATTCTCGAATAACCCCTCTGACGTCAGAAAGGCCGTTTTCCAGTCATCCCCTTCTCTAATACGGATAAGATTATAGGCCCCCCTGAGATCTAGTTTGGTAAACCACCGGGCTTCAGAGAGTTAGTTGTAGAGATCAGGGATGAGTGGAAGCGGATACGTGTTTTTCACAGTAATTTTGTTTAATTCTCGGAAATCGAGACATGGCCTTAAACCTCCGTCCTTCTTCTTTACAAAAAACAACCCAGCAGCCACAGGGGAAGAAGAAGGACGGATATGCCCTTTACGTATACTATCAGATATGTATGATTTCATAGCAGCCCTTTCTGGACCCGAGAGGTGATATAAACGGGCCTTGGACAATTTGGTATTGGGAAGTAAATCAATGGCACAGTCATATGGGCGATGAGGCGGCAAAACCTCGGCCTCTGTTTCCAAGAAGACGTCTCCGTAGTCCCTCAGGTATTCCGGAAGACCCTCAGGACTTACTGAGAACACAGGTACAGATTGTAAACACCTTTTATGACAAGCAGGACTCCATTTGACTATGGTGCAACACTCCCAATCAATAACGGGATTATGTAACCTTAACCATGGATACCCCAACACTAATCCAGTAGGGAGATTGGCCATTACAAAACAAGAAATAGTTTCAGAATGCAGAGACCCGATCACCAGAGTACATTTTTCTGTAGCAAACCGAATGAGGTTTTGAGGCAGCGGTGTTTTATCAATTGCCAGGAGTTGAATGGGTCCTTCTAACCTCACTGTCCCTAACTCTAATCTTTGGACCAACTCAGAGTCAATGAAGTTCATAGCGGACCCACAGTCAACAAAGGCAGTAGCAGACCAGACCGACTCCTTGACCCGGAGGTCGACATTCAGAAGTATCTTATTGGAGGAGAGGAAAGGTACCTGATAGTCTGGGCAACCTCCTCGACCGTTACCCAGACTTAGAAGTTTCCCGACGACTGTTTAGCGGAGGGGCAAGCCGGGCAGTCTTTCCTCCAGTGTCCATGGTGTCCACAATAGAAGCACAGCTTGAGATCCCAGCGTCTTCTCCTCTCCTTCTCATCTGGACTGATGGCTCCAACTTTCATCTGTTCCATAGCCGGCAAAGAAGGTGCCCTAGGTAGAGGGGGCAGAATCTCACACATGTTTCCCCTTCTTTCCCATAATCTGCGGTCCATACGAACTGCCTCCGTCATCGCATCATCGAAGGTGCTGGGAGGAGGGTGCAGAGCCAAAGCGTCTTTCAGGGAGTCCGAAAGACCTCTCCGGAATTGGCACCTGAGTGCAGAATCATTCCATCGTACCTCAGTGGACCACTGCCGAAACTCAGAACAATATAGCTCAGCAGTGTGGTTTCCCTGAGTGAGACACATGATCCTGTCCTCAGCCACCCGTTCACGGTCTGGTTCGTCATATATCATCCCGAGGGAGTCAAAGAAGAGGTCAACCGAATGCCGTTCCGGGGCCGAAGGGGGTAGGGAAAACGCCCAGATCTGGGGACCCCCTCTGAGTAATGACATGATGATCCCCACCCGCTGGGTCTCATTCCCCGAGGACCAAGGCCGGAGAGTGAAGAGAAGCCTGCAACTCTGCCTAAATGTCCGAAATAGGTTTTTCTCCCCCGAGAATTTATCGGGGAGCATCACTGTGGGTTCGGGGGAGGTCAGTTGGACATCAGTGGGACTATGCTGTCCTACGGTTTGTGAGGTAACTGCCACCGAGGTGGCCCTTGCAGAAGCAGAAACCTCACTCTGCAGAATGTTGTGTGAAGCTACCAGGGTGCGATGCTCTGCAGCCAAATCCTGCACCAGCTGCGTAAGGTTGGCTACTTGCTCGCACAAAGTACTGAGTAGATCCATTACAGTCTGTTATCCTGCAAAGTTGGATCCCACTACCAAGAATTAAATGGCTTTTTTTTTTTTTTTCCCCTTTGGGAGATAAAGCCTATTGGGGCCGGCTATACTGTAATGCTGCCACCAGGGGGAGCCAGAGCTCTGCAGCAGACGACACTACACAGAGCAATGAGAACCAGGAAGGAAATGCACAGCGTTCTCATGCACTGCCTAATCAGCACAGCTGAGAAGCAGAGCTGCAGAGCATGCAAGGAATAGTCAGACAGGCTGGGTCAAACACCGTACGGGCAGAAGCAGGACCGGAGGGACGAGCAAAAGCAGAGTCAAAGTCAGGCCAAGGTCAGTACCGGAGGAAGCAACAGAGTGGGGAATAGGAGGGGGGACACAGGACAGGAGGGACGACCAGGGGACAGAACACAGACAAGGGCACGGGGGCACAGGAACAGACAGATCAGGATATCACTCACAGGACCAGCAATCACAGGCAAAGCAGAGCTAAGCTTATAGCCGGCGCTGGTTCACTGGAAGTGTCAGCTTTTAAGGCATCCAGGTGCCGGAAGTGAGGCCTGAGAGAAGGCTCCGCCCCCTAGCCATGTGGATAGGGAGGCGAATCATGACAACTGAGTTACATGACAAAAATTTTGCAAATTATAGAGTTGGAAAACAGGAGGGGCTGGCGAGGAAGTCACAAAAAAAATGGATAAATGTCCCAGGCTTTCTGCATATGCTTTTCATATAGTCACTGGCATACTTAGGAATTTTACTAAGAGATTAACCTTTTACGGTTCTATAAAAAGGCTTGTAATAATAAAGCACATCAAATGTGTGCACCTTACTGAGAAAGGAATTTATACAGCTATATTTTGTGGTCTGAATTTCTCCGTCAGCTCTCAGTGACCTTCAATCTGAGATTACAACAGAAATTCACTGTTAAGAAAAAGATTGCCTAAAAACTATGGAATTTCTCCTTAACACTATCAAATAACAGTGTTTCACAATTTTTACTTGCCTGTATTTCAGAAATTATACATCTGATCTCACATCTAAAGGTATCATCAGCATGATAGAGCCAGTATAGCACTGGCTTTAGTTTATATAGGAAAATCCTGGTGGTCGGTCATCTTTAAATATAAAGTGAAAAAACTTCACTGAAAATCTAAAAAAATATGTTAAATATAAGACTATATGAGAAAACAGGGCATTTTCTGATGACCCATTTCCTATACGGTGAAAAATACAATGGCAGTAGACTCAATTGAAGAAAATAATCATTGAAATGAGCAATCTTGTATTGCAGCGCTGGGGTTTTAGTTTCAAATCACAACAAGAACAACATCTATAAGGAGTTTGTATGTTCTCCCCGTGTTTGCATGGATTTCCTCTAGGTTCTCCAGTTTCCTCCCACACTACAAAGGTATACTGATGAAGAACTTAGATTATGACCCCCATGGGGATAGCGATGATAAAAATGATAAAGAAGCATCACAATTAAAAGCTCTGACCAATAAAATAAATCAGAATTCATGAATCATGAAGGAAGAAGAAAGAGAGAGGGAGTTATTTAGGATGAAAAGGGGGTGGGTCGGGGAAGAGAGATATAGTAGGTGATGGGAATCCTGTATCTCACACTAGCCAAGCTACTTACAAAATGATAATTTTTATATTAACTGTTGTGCAGTTTTTAGTTCAGCTGCAGAAAGGTTGTCCAGTTCAAAACACTGATTTTATAAATACTTTCATAATATCTGAATTAAAGGGGTTATCCGGGAATACATTATTTTCTTCTTAAGGGGATAAGAACTTACAGGTGAGTAGCTGCTAACTGCATACCTGTTCTGCCCAGCGCCCATCTCTGCTGTCTTATATTGATCATAGACCACTCCTGCCAGCGATTCTGCAGCTTCTGTTGATGTCAGATTGACAGAGCAGCTTTTTTCTCTTCTACTCTGTACTATTGATGGGACATCTCTTTCGACATCATGTTGATTGACAGCCGCCTCCAACTGCCTAACTGCGGGAAGTTGGCTGTCAATCAGTATAATGTTGGCAGTAACCCCGTCGACAGAGCAGCTTCCAATAGGAAGAGGCTGCTCTGTTGATGTGAGTTCAAATGAAGCAGCCGAATTTCCGGCAGGAGCGGTTCGTGACCACTCTGAGCAATTAGCAACTACCTACCTGTTAGTTCTCCGCCCCATGAGAAAAAAAAAATAGTCCTGGCTAACCCCTTTAATAGTAAGAACTCCCCCTTTAAACCTCCTCATATATTATACAGTATGGAGAGTGTTTTATTGTTGTGTTGTATGTAGGCCTAATTTATATTATAACGTAGAGTTGAAAACTCCATTTTGTGGCTTGTTGAGTGTTTCTTTCTAATACTGTAGACAGATTGTAACAACTATACAGAATCCTTTTTTTATTCTTGTGCATGCATTATTTAATAGGAAACATCTGTGTAATAGTCCAAGTACATTCTGTTATTGTTACAGTACACTAATGAGGATTAATAATAGAAACTGTTATACAACTTGGGACAACATGAAAGATTGAAGAAAGTCAGTCACATTTTTATGTCCTAAACAGGTCAAAGTGTTCTGTTTTCTCATAGCTTCAAAAACTGTAGAGCGTTATTACCACCATTCACCAAATAAAAGACATAAGTCCATGTGCAGGACTACACTACAGATCTGTAGATATTGCTGAGCACTAGTGATGAGCGAGCGCTACCATGTTCGGGTGCTTAGAACTCAAAACGAGGAGGTCGGACACTCGGAATGGCTCGACTCGAGTACCAAATATAATGGAAGTCAATTGGAAACTTGAGCATCTGTCCAAAAGATCTTCCAGAAAAATCCTTGAGTTTCCCATTGACTACCATTATACTCAGTACACGAGCCAAGCCTGTCCGAGCGTTTCGAGTACCGAGCACCCAAGGCACTCAAGCATCGTAGTGCTCATTCATCGCTACTGAGCACATATTATACCTGTTTTCAAATTTTAAAAATACTAAATATAACACAATTTTATAGGTACCTGTTATAACGGACTTAAGAAATCCATTTTTGAAACCGAGGCATTGGACTATCCTGGAAGAAACGATTAATGCAGCATTGATAGATCCAGAACATCCACTCTCTCTAGAAAAGCTGATTGAGATTCATGCATTTGAATATGCACAGAATATTCAGGATATATCAGGGCAGGCGTCAGGAGAAGCTTCATTAGAGACGATACTCAAAAAGGTACTATTTAAAAATGAACTTGATGTACACAGTTTACTTATTTTTCTTCTTGTCTTATTTTAATGACCTATTATTATCTAGAATACATTGACATAAAGGGGTTGTCCTATATGCTGCATCTACAGGATAAGTGATAAATGTATGATTGCTGAGAACAGTCCACATTTCACAAGAATGGTGGGCAAAAGCCCCTTGCAGTAGCAAGCACATGCGACCACTGCATATATAGAGTGTATAACTAGTATATACAGTTCGAAAAGGCTGTCCCCTTAAAAAAAATATACAGAATAGTGTCCCGCAATTACCTTAAAAAAAAATTCTGAGCTTTACTTAAGCTATCCGGGTCCAGCGCTATTTCTCCTCCATTTCACTGGTCTCTGTTTGACTGCAGCATTCACCTCACATCTATGGAGCTACCGTCAATCACTGTTGATGTAGGCAACACGATCCACTGAGCTCAGTGATTGGCTACATTGCCATTACCATTCTCTACAGCCAAACAGCAGTGAATGAGGCAGCAGTGAGCACAATGTATGGCTAGGTTCACACACTGCGTTTTTTTGACACTGCGTTTTTGTGCGTTTTTTTGCGGCAAAAAACGCACAAAAACGCACCAGCGGCAAAAAAACGCGGCAAAAAACGCACGCGTTTTGCCGCGATTTGGTGCGTTTTTTGCTGTGTTTTGCTGCGTTTTTGCTCACTGCGTCTTTATGCGTTTTTTATCAGTGAACAATGCCATTAAAGATTGTTGAAAAAAAAAAAAAAAGGTCTGATGTAATTTCCTTCTTCAATATGTTCTCCATTCTCCACTAGTGTATGCAATAGAGCAGACAGCTGCAGAACTACAAGGCTCAGCATGCTCCATACAGGACTGTATGCTGGAGGGAGAGGCAGAGGGAGCAGAACTACAAGGCTCAGCATACTCCATCCAATAGTGTATGCAGGAGAGCAGACAGCAGCTGCAGAACTACAAGGCTCAGCATCCTCCATCCAGGACTGAATGCAGGAGTTTTTTGCCCCCAAAAAAATGACGTGGGCTTCGCCATATTTTTGTATGCTAGCCGGGTACAGCAGGCAGGTACAGGCTGCCCCCAACCCCCAGCTGCCTATTTGTACCCGGCTGGGAACCAAAAATATAGAGAAGCCCATTTTTTTAAATTATTTCATGAATTTCATGAAATAATTTTAAAAAAATAATGACGTGGGCTTCGCCCAATTTTTGAGTCCAGCCGGGTACAACTAGGCAGCTGGGGATTGGAATCCACAGTGCAGGGTGCCCATGCTTTCTGGGCACCCCCGCTGTGAATTGCAGTCCTGCAGCCACCCCAGAAAATGGCGCTTTCATAGAAGCGCCATCTTCTGGCGCTGTCTCCAACTCTTCCAGCTGCCCTGATGCCGGGTGGCTCGCTGGGTAATAATGGGGTTAGGGCTAGCTGTATATTATCAGCAGGCCCTATGCCCGAAATTCATGGTGTCACGCCAATATTAGACATGGCCACCATGAATTTCTAGTAAAGATAAAAAAAAAACACAACACACAGAAAAATATTTTTTATTAGAAATAAAACACAACACAATTAGTGACTCCATCTTTATTGAAATAAAGAACCCCCCTCCACAGTAATCCTGGGTCAAGGGTCCCGCGCTGTCCAATCCGGATCCAATATCATCTGATGGATTTGCTGGAAGGCAAAGCGATCAGATGATGTGTCAGGTTCTAGGGGCTGAAGCACATCACACATCAGCTGATTGTATAAAAGCCGTTTATACAATCAGCAGATGCATCGGTGCAAAAAAAAAAAAAAATACTTATGTGCTGATTACCGGCAGCTCCTGGAGCGATTGGAGGAGTCTGATCCCGTCTGATCGCTGCAGCAGCTGCCGGTAATCAGGGATGAAGTCTCCTGACGCATCCGCTGATAGGTTAAACCGGCCGGGCGCCCGCGTCACCGTGATACTTACGATCAGCTGATGCGTCAGGTGACTGCATCAGGTGATCCATCGCCAGGTCCTGCATCCATCGGAGGTGTCCCGGCCGTCTGCACACAGCCGGAGCGGGGGTGGCGATACCGTGAGAGGAGATGGGAGCGGGCATGGCACCGGGAGTCTGCAGACAGGTGAGTATGAATTTTTTTTTTTTCTACTGTTCACTTTTGTTTCCGCAGCCGCTTCCACCTCCCGCCAGAACATGGCGCCGCACGGCAGCATACATGCACAGGACTGGAGGTGGAAGCGGCGGTGACGGTACCGGGAGGATTCACGCTTCTGTATTTACTGACAAAAGGAATCCTCTTCCTGTACATGTCACTTTACTACCCACCTCCTGCGTTTATAGCGGCGTTTTTGGTCTTAGAAACGCACCAAAACGCACCA